>NC_063218.1:21250227-21553257 GCF_020740725.1 Corvus hawaiiensis
CTGGAGGATTGTGAATCTTCTCAGGATGTCAACTATTCTAACCCAAGCTCATAGCATAGCTTCACACGTCTGTCATATCTCTTGCTTTATTTGCAAGAATGAAGAGTTAGTAAATTAATTAAAAAAAAAAGAGATCATGTATCCAATTCTGGGCCTTCATCTGCATCTTCTAATGTTGAAAGTAAGTGTACACCAAGGAAGTGACCCTATTCCTGCAAAAAAAGGAACTCTGATAGTGTGTTTTGGGGCCTTCATTGTTAAGTGGTTTTCCAGACCAGGATTCATGCACTGCATCATATGGTTAATGCTGGAAACCACACTAAAACTGTGTTTCCTAAAAGAACAATCACTTGTTGCAGTCACCTATTACCTGCAATTCCTCATTCTTCTCTCGAAGATGGTGTACACGCACATGATAAAGACACTAGGGAAATGAATATGGAATGAGAAAAAACTTTGGAGAGAAGATACACTTAATTCTGCCACCATATGTCTCTTCTGATCATTCTTTAAATGAAATTTAGCTGAAGCCTTTACTTCCCCTATGTAAAATTCATTTGGCCACTGAATTTTATTGAGGAACTATTTGCATTAGTAAATTCTACTAGGTGTGTAAGGACTGCAGAATTACAGTCCTTTTTGTCCACAGAGAATCCTTCCTACTGCTATTTTAATGTCATACTGAAGAAAAATTATGAGGTGTTTTGTAAATACTCTGAATAGTTCAGGCTCTTGTTTCTTTGTTTGCTCTCTCATTGACTTCTTAATTTGGAAAACTGAATTCTAATTAAAAATACCACAGAGAAATCTGAAGCGTAACTTTTCTGTAGCACTAGGAGAGATTTTGGGCCTGACTTTGCAAATCCTAATTCATACTAATAGTTCTTGCTTCAAAAGTACAGTCACTTACATCAAGGAGACTTTACAGGTAAGAGAGATTTGAATAATTAAGGACTTCTGGGATCAATCCTTTGGATGTGATGCTTCTGGGTCTTTATCAGCTCATCCAATTGCAGAACAGGTAACATCTGTGCCTTAGCAGATACCAAGTATTCTGCTCTGAAAATTTGCTGGATTTATGACTACTGAAGTTGAACAATTTAAGACTAATGCCTCTTTTTATATTCACATACGTAATCTCAGTGAAGTTAACAGCATTTAATATTTTGCTTATTACTCATCCAATTCAAGACCGTAAACCTGGGCTCTTAAAATTATTTTAAACTAATTTATAAAATTTAAAGCCCTTCAAAGCCAATAGTGATGCCACTTCAGAAAGATAATGTGTCATATTTGCTTTCCAAGAATGAACTATTTCATTGTTATGAATAACATAGGAGTAACAAAGGAAGACCAAATCTATAGTGTTCAAAAATGTCAATCAAAAAGTGTTTCATCTTACCTCACCCAAGCCAAGAACTCACATGGGCAAGACAGCTATTTATATGCTGTCTCTTTGATGAATCTATTCCTCCAGCCATCAGTTTGTTTTGTTACATTTTGATAGGAAGCTACCCTTTCTCTCATCATCTTTATAAAGCCTTCTGACAGAAGGTTTCCATGTTACATTAATTGTTAAATGGATGACTAGATGGATGAGCAGGCTGGTGGAAAGCTACAGAAATTACTCACTCTTATATTTTTTTAATTTGAGTGATACCTAAGTTGCTGAAAATGTCTGTCTACTTTGGAATGAAGGAACCAAGTTATATCGTCTCAGGTGTTACACTGCACATTGTCATTCCCTGACACGTAGTGGAAAGACTGAATTTCTTTTCACTTTAGTGAAAACATAGCTCTACCCTTCTAGCCTAACAACATCCAGTGCTTTGAGAGTGCCTGAAGACTCAAATATAGTCTCTTTTAGACTCTAGTGCATGTGTGATTGTCTTTTAACAAAGCACCAATATCCACAAAAGGTAGACTTCAGTTCAAAACTTCAGGATGGATTACAAATGAAAGTGTCTTGGCATGCTTTTAAGCTCAAACTTTTAGAAGCTGGGATATAAAGTAAAAGATTTTGTGGAAAACCAAAAAGGAAAAAAAAAAAACCAACCCAAACCAAAAAGCAACAAACCCACAACCAAGCCAAAAGAAAACAAAGATGGGTTTCTCAAGCACATGAATTGCATCAAGGAATTAGACATGCATCTGTTTTAACAAAATTGAGGCAATCATTGTCTTTAGTGTTAAAGGGACTTTAGCAATTCAGACTTACCAAAATTATTCTCTTTTTAGTGTTAAACTTTATTTATCTATTTTAGTTTGATCTTGTAAATTAATAGGGCAACCCACTGAGACTCAATAAGCATTTTCTGTTTATTGTTATGTTAAAATTTATTTACAATTTTGCTGAATTAACTGTTTATGACAGACTGGTGGTAAAAAAACCCCCTCTGTTTTGAGTAAACAAATATTTTTGCCTTACTTTCATTAATACTTTAGCTTTAGTTTTAAACACTACACCTTTGTAGACCAAACCTGAAAAGTGAGCAACACTGCCAGCTCTCATTGAAGTCAGCAGGAACTGAGCTTGCACAACACTTTGCAGGATCAGGCCCTTCATATAAAAATATTTTGACTGGATTTAGCCACATCCTTCCTGACGTTAACTTACTTCATACTGGATAAATCAATTTGTTAATTCAGCAGAGGTTAGAAATTTGAAACAGAACATAAATTATATTTTTCCAGTCCTACAAAAGATTGGCTTTCCGTCTTGGAAAATGCGTTAACAACCATGGTCTAAATCAGCACAGAAAATGCAAGATCTGAGTTCAAAGGTCACCCCCTTTTATTAGCAGTACTTTCATAAATGGAAACAAGAGAAGATTGTGTTCTGCTTTGTTTAGACTCCAAGGCCAGGAGTTAGTTACAGTGCTTTTTTTTTTTTTTTTTAGTACCACATTTAGTAGTAGAGGGAGAAGATCTTCCTGACTTAAACTCCACTGTATTACCAAGAGCCTAGTTCAAGCCCCACTGGAATTGGCAAGTTATTCTGTTACCCTCACCAGGCTTTAAAACGGGTTCTTACATCCAAGATTTTATTCCCCTCTACTAATTCCTTAAAAATAAAAATTACTGTTCGGATACAAGTCCCATTTCAACGGGTCATGGACTATATGCAGAACTTTCACTCAAGCCATCTGGACTTACTCATGTTAACAAGTTTTTTTGTTGAACTGAGGCCAATTACTCCAGGCAAACCCACAAAATTAAGTAGCACTGCCTGAGATTAGAAATTTGATCTGTATCTTAGACAAATATCATGTGACTGTTCAAACTGTATTCCAGACATAACATGAAAGCAACAGAACAATCATCTTTCTCTGTCTCCCTCACTGTAATTTAAAAGAAAATGTTAAAAAATGTTTTCTTTACAACATTTTTTAAAATCATTTAATTATGTTAATACAATTGGGAAATCCATAGCCATAGTGGCTAATCAGACTCATGAGAAAAAAAAAAAAACAAACAAAAACCCAACTTAAAGGAAGTGGTTTTACAAGTAGATTTGAAAATCTTTTAAGAAAACTTCAACAATAAAGATATAAATGTAGCTCAAGCCCAAATTAAAATAAGAAAATCATGCAGTGGTTAAATTGCCATAATACATGTTGTTGCTCTTCACTCTTCTTCACTTGGTTTTTTTTTAGAAATCATGTCCTGAATTTTTGCTTGTTTGTTTGTCATTACTATTATAGCAAGCTTAGAATTTCGTCCCTTTAACTGCATTTTAATAGCAATGTATTATAGCATGATTTATCAACATATGGCAGGTGGAAGCTGACACAAATTATAATGAAAATTAAAACAGTCATTTATGCAGCAGGCGATTATCATTTAAGAAACATTTATTTGCAGGCTTTAAAAATGAGAGTTTAGAATCAAATGGGTTTAAAATGAAAGTTTTAATGACTGTTACCTTTTTCCTGCAGCCACTCCTCTACAGGCCGGTTATATTTGAAGGGGATTTTCTGTTTTACCATTTGGAACCGTTCACTATCAGTGTTGCCTTTAAAGTTTAAAAAACAGCTTAAAAACAATCTGAAAAGTCAATGAAATAGTTAAAACATCCTAGATTTTTTTTTTATGACCTTATTTAGCTATAGATAAATAAGTGTGCATGTGTGTACATATATATATTTGAAAAGAGAGAGATTTATCTTTAGTAAAGTGGAGAATAGCTATTCATCCAATTGCCTGAAGTTCTGGAAGGTCAAAGAAATTAAATCCTACAAAAAAGATATCTCAGATTCTCCTCAGAGTATCTGTTTATCCAAATTGGTTAGAAGGCATGTGCAATTTGTCTGTGATGTGAGACCTTGCATGAACTCAGTGTCATGAGTTAAAACATTTCGATCAGACTCTAGATCTGATTGCATAAGGACATGGCACAATATGTCAGTCATGTAAACACAGAGTTAGTAGTAATTTGATAAACCTTCTTGCACTGGTAAAAGACACGTGTTAGGACTAGAAACCCAGTAAATAGAAAAAAAAAGGAAAGGAAAAAAATATAAGAAATCGGTGCTGAAAGGATGTAATAGAATTAGTTTTAAAAAAAGCAAAACACCTAAGAACAGAAAGATAAATAGGAAAAAAGGGAAGTAAAATTTGAAAAGAGGAAGAAATGTTACATAAGGATACATAAAGACTTATGTTCAGTTACCAAAGACTTGGGCCTGTTGCCAGAATAAAACAAAAGCTTAGAAACTAATTTAAATAAAAGCAGAAATAATTAGCCAAAATGTAAATTCTGGCAATTGCAGTTCCATTGTTCCATGTTGATGGATAATAGAATCATCCATTAAAGTGTGCTCTGGTGGAAAGCTCTTATAACTTGCACAGCACAGAGAGGAACAGGATTCACACAAAGCCTCTGACCAAATTCCCTAGCTATTGGAAAATTGTACAGCTCAGATGGAACCTCTAGTAGAAAGAAGCAGCTCAGTTTGATGGTGTTAGGAATGACAGTGAGCAAGTGCCATCATTCTGCTTTTTCATTTTCTTCAGTTACAGTCACTTTCTGATTAATTCTAATTTTTGCTTCAAGCATTATTTTTACAAAAACTCCTCAGTCACACCATCATAAAACGAGTGCATTTTTACATGCAACATTATAATATTGTAGAAAAAGGAGTAACCCCACAGCTTACTGAAGTAATACTACCATAAGCAGAAGTTCAGTAGATCAGTTGTGCTCCAGTACGTGTTTTGAACAAATGGTGGTCCAAGTCAGCAACTGCTCTGCAAGATTTGCAGTACTGCCTTTAAAGTCCCACATACAAATATCCTAATGGGGCTTCATATTTAATGGACTTTTTGAAACAGATGCTGTAATCTTTTTTCAATGTAAAGAGACACCAATGAAAAACAGAATAACTAAAAACTAAGTCATAAAAGTCCAGCCAGTCAAGAGCAGGCACTCTTATACTGCAGGGAATATGACTGGTGGATCTCATGTGTTTGATCATCCTTACTGCATAGCTGTTGCTCAGAAATGCTGCTAGTCTGTATTGAGGTACCTGCTGACCACAGATGTGCTTTCCAGCAGCATCTTGGTACTGCTGACTTTCTGCACCAGGTGAGAGGCACTATAGCAACACACCAGCTATAGTGCCACAAGGATTCACATGACCTAATCTTAAGGAGTATTTGTACAAAATCATCATCTAGATCTCTGTAAGCTCAGCTGTAAGGAAAGCAGCAATTTGCATTTGGGCTAGTATCCCCAACTAAAATGATGAACATTTAGGAGCCTTGCTGCTTATTTGGGGCAACAGGTAAAAAAGAAGCAAAGTCATTTAAGAACAACTTTTTCTTGGCCCAATTACCTTCCTGAAAAGTCATCTACTTTTTACCTTCCATATAACATATTAATCGTGGGAAACTGCTATTCCCCATCATAGAAATATCTAATTAAGCACCAGCTGACACACATTATTGCTCCAGTTTCTCTGTTGCACCTCAGATGCCTGCCATATACAATTGGTTACTCAGATAAACTAGAAGGAAAAGATAAAATTGGAAACACTCTCAGTCATTTGTCAAGTCATATTTAAAAACGCACGGTGGTGACTTGGAGTAACTCGCAGACATTAAGTTACCTTTAAGTACATTCCCAGCTCTCTTAATTCATATCAGCACCACCAAAAATTCACTTCTACATTTCTATGTGTACATATTCCTAAACAGGAAATTTGAACCATGTTCAATGTGGGAGCCAAGAAAAAATTTATAAAGAGAAGCTGAATTAATATAAACAACAAAAACAAAGAAAAAACCCTACCTAAAGCTAAAGAGACAGTAATGTTAACAAAACAATGATATTTGATCCATTCATTAATAATAAGCTGAAGACTAATGTAAGCTGAGGTCATGCAGATCAGCTGTTTTTCCAATTTCTTAGCCTAAATGATAGCTTCCTTTCCTGCAAGTTCTGCCATTCATTTAAGCCCATGGCAAGATTACACTCACCAGACAGGGAAGCAGACCCATTGGTTTGGGGAGAACAGAAACAAAATTAAGTCAAGCTCACTACAAAAATATTATCTTTTTTAAGGTAAGTTAGCAAGACATTCAGCTTAGACCTTTTCTCACACACTAATCCATGCCCACCAAAATAGCTAAATCTTATAAATGCAATCAGAAAAATTCTGCATCTCCTTTAGGATTTTTTGCTTCTGTTGCAGTGTGCCTAATTTTTTCCATGAAAGAAAGGCATACTAGGTCCTGAAAAATACTAAAGAGGCATTGCAAAGGCCCTTAAAGGCCTAGATTTCCCTGTCAACCCAGACTTGAACACTTACAGAGAGGCTGCTACTACATCTATTTTGCATGTGATAGAGATAGACACAGTTTGGGTAGAAATGGGGGTTATTCCACACTTTATAGAGTACATTCTGAGCTAGGACTACTGGTTAGATGAGTGCATTGATATTATAATGTTGATGGGCAGGCACATTTTCTATGGCCCCAAAGAATTCTGTAACACTATTTACAAGCAACAAGATACTCCATGGGCTTCATCCGGTACCAGTGTGCACATACGTAACCTTTTACTGGTGGCAATGAGAGCTTTTTCAGAATGAAGAAAGTTCAGAGGAACACTAGAGTCAGCCAGGGGCTAGCACAGAGTACTTCTTCCTCTGTGTGAAAGGCTGACTGTAGAAAGGAAAAAATGTGGTAAATTGAAATTCCTCAGAAATAGGGCATCTGACAAGAACAGGCCAACAAGACTAAGGTAAAAAAGGAAGTGGGACAATCAAAAAAGACATGACAATGGAAAATGGGTTTCTTATAGTTCTAGACCTTCAAGAAAGCCAGAAATGACAACTATTCCCCACCACATCTTTAAAAACTTTTTTTTTAAAATAAGGTTTAATTTAATTTTATTATTTTATTATTATGCAGATATATCAGCAGGATTAAAATACATATAAAAATCATACCCTTAAAAGCGGTGAAAAATTGAAGGGCATTAGAAAATTCAAATAGGTTTATATTGCAACATTAGTATCTGATCTATTCTTTTTTGGTTTGTTTTTAGATTTTATTTCAGACATAGCTAAGAATGATTTTTTAAAAACATGTGCATGAGAATGTGCTCACTCATATACCCAATTACAACAGTAAGCTAAAGAGCAACTTTTTCATTGTTAAGTGCTTAGAGTAGTCATTAAATATAAACAATAGAACCACACAATTCCTAAATTAACACTGACTTGGAGTTGTGCTTTAAAAAATAAACACAACATTTGATATGAGAGTTCAAAAAGGAAATATCATGGCTTGCAACACGAAGTAACATAAGTTCAGCATGAAGAAAGCTTATTGAACCTCTGACAGCTGAGCCATGATGTGATTAAGATGTGTCCATCTTCATATACAGAAACTTCCAGTAACAATCCTTTTGTGACCTCAGTGCAATTTCTTTCTATAGTTGAATGATACACATATTCAAACAACCCTTTCACATAACTAATGTAGATCCTCTCTTTTTTCTTTTTGAGTCCAGATTTGATTCAAGGCTGTTCTTCAGAATAGAATACACAGGATAGAGTAATTTAAATTTATTTCAGAAAACACTCCTAATCCCATCATTCTTCTGCATTCAGAATCCATGTGGGTCTCAAAGGTTGCAGGATATAATTTTTTTAATAGTAAAATAGTGTTGTTAGTTTTGCTACTTGTGATTTACTAAATATTTTTCCTCCCATAGTTTCTTGCTGCTTAAGTGATTCAAGTACCAATAGGAACGGCTCACTTTAAATAAGTTTCCTCTTTTTTCCTTCATGTGCATAATAAATTGCTGTATATCAATATGACTTAGATCTGCTCAACAACTTGGCTTCTTCTAAAGAACTGTGCCTCATAAACACATTGTTTCACCTATTTTTATTCCTTTTTCATGTAAAAATTCTAAAGCCAACTGTGAAGACTAGGATTACAAGAAGTCTTTTGCCCCATTTAGGACTTCTACGCACAATCAACAGAAATTCCATTACATGTGTAAGTTTTTCAACAAACTGATAAGCAATCGGACTTTTACGACCTCAAGGATTTTAATGGTAACATTTTGAAATCTTCCAGATTCTTGAATCTTGGTTAACCTGAATATTCAAAATATTTAAAATACCACAGACATTCCCAAGGACTAAATACTTTGGAGAGGAATATGGCAGAAGTGCTCTATGCTTCTGGGATTTTTTTGGATTGTCTCTCTTTTTCCAAAGGAAATGTGGATTCCGGTCATAAAAAGAAGAGCCTACTGGTTAAATACGATCGGTTGCCAGTATTCTGTCTTTTTTCTGAAGCCCTTAGTATCCCTGCTCCACAGACTACACAGATAAATAGATTAGATTCACTTTGAACTTTAGCTTTTGATAATCTTCAATTGAGACCAAACTAAAATGGTAAAAAAAAAATAATGAGAATTCACAGTGCTAATCACTACAGGCAGTTCCCACAGAAAATACTTTTTATACAGTGCAAACATCCAGGGCACACGGTTTATATTTGCTCATGGGCAAAGCAGAATTTTCTTCCAAAACCCTTCAGTGCTGGAAGATAGTTTTTCTTTTCTGCTGATGGTTCCTTTAAGAAAACAAACAACCTTTATTACATTAAGCTTATTTCTAAATCAAAATGGAATCTTAAGCTAAAGAAAGTACAAGAACAATTGAAGCTCTGAAAAATCTTGCTTCTTGGCCTAGATACCAATCATAATGATTTACTGCCTCTTAGGCGTGAAAGAGAAAAACTGAAAGGTTCCAGCAAATTGCAGTGGGCAGAAAGAAAGTACTTGCTTTCAGGTGGGATATTAACCCAACCTGATGTGTTGTCAAGTCTGTGAAGATGCTAAAAAGAATACCATAAGAAAACACTCATCTGTCCTAAAAATTACTGTCAAAGGCTGTTCTATGAAGAAACACTACAGAAGCAACATTTTATTTTCTTTATTTTATTTATTCCTCCTAAGTCTCTAAAGAGAATGAAACATTTTATCTAATGAGCAGTTATTAAATGAAAGATGCTACAGTGATACTAATGATTCAAAGAAACACCTTGATATCAGTGTTCAAGCTTTAAAATGTTTCCACCATTTTTCCCTTATTGTAGATGGAATTTCAGCAAGAAAAGGGCCTGTAAACAGCTAGCGTTTGATAGCTCAGTTCAGCCAGCAGCCCTTAATGCCAGCTCCCTTTGAGTTTCTATGGATGCCCATAATCTCACTAAGATTTACACACACGTAATTGTTATCATCATGGGAGAGTAGGAGCCTGCTACAGCGTAAAAAGTGTATCTTTGATGGCTAAATCCTCTACTAGCATAAACTGACTCAGTTCAATTCAACCCCAAAACTCTCCTAGAGCTGATGCTCTGTGCCCTAGAAAAGGAGACTTGCATGCATCATGGAGAAGCTACCATTCTTCCCTAATATCTGATAATATCTGATAAAGGGAACAAAATTTTCCAAAGTGTGCTTGTGATTGGCATACACTGAGCCTATTTAACCACTTCTGTTTTCAGGCAGCCACACTTAAAAACTTACAGCATACTGAATTGCCCCATCTTCACATTTACTTAAGTACATGTTTTGTTTTAAATACTTCAAAGTACAACCACCATTTGTTCATATTTTGTATTTAATTAGAAAATTGAGACAAGTCTATTAGTAAAGGATTAGAATCTATCTGTAGGACTAGACCTTCCTCCATACATAAGAAAGGAATAACAACCCTTACAATCATGTTTTGGCATCAGGTCTGTTTATGTATAGCTGTTTATTTTGTTGTGTTACTGTAAGACCATATTGTGGTTTATGTTATGTAACATAGGGAATGGTTGCATTAAAATCCATACAGGTAAAAAAAATCTCTATTTACAGTGGCTTTAGGAAACAATTGAAAAAAGTCCAAACCTGAAACCACAGATGTGGCTCATACAAAAACAAAACAGTATGTCCATGCTAAACAAAAAAAATTATAAGGCAGATGATCTGTAATCTTTCTAACTACCACAAGCTGTCCCTCTAAAAATTCTTGTATAGCTTCAGTTTTGCCTTGTATTACAGGAGTGCTACAGAAAATTAATTCAAATTTAGGATTTTATTTAATTTGAGTGGATTGAAAAATAGACAAATCTTAACATTGTTCAGCTTTGCTTCAGTTCTTGGATATCATATTTTTTCCTCTGCCTTCACTGTTCAATAAAGTTGCATCTTTTGCTATTGAATTCTCATTTTATTTTTTGTCCTCATTTTCCCCTTAGTCCTGGATGCCCTTGACTTTATCTTCAATTCCCTCTGATCACATTGTTTGCTGGGAGCAACACCTTTTATTCTGATCATCTCACTATGGACTGGAGTTAAAAGCTGACCTTCACACTGCAACTCTCCTCAGCTCACTGCCCTCATGACAAGAGACAACAAGGTCTTGGTAATATAAGTACTAAAAATAAGAGAGAGAATTAGCAAGCAAGACTCCAACAGTAAAAGTTACTCAGGCAACTAGAGCTGTTCCTAA
The DNA here is from genome assembly GCF_020740725.1 of Corvus hawaiiensis. Lineage (NCBI taxonomy): Eukaryota > Metazoa > Chordata > Aves > Passeriformes > Corvidae > Corvus > Corvus hawaiiensis. Next base: position 21,261,258 of record NC_063218.1, read on the forward strand.
GTCTCTAGTGCCTCAACCAAAAGCTTTACAATGCCACCACTCCCTATTTTATCTGATCTTTTTTAGCCTAAAAAACTTGGGGTTCTAATTCAAAGTAAAGCACCATTCAGGCCAAAATCATTGGGAAATTCAGAAGTAAACTAGGAGACAGGAGTTTAAATTTCTGTTCAGGAGGTAAAGCTAACGTGGACCACAATGACACTAATAAGACTAAGGAAGACTTGAAGAAGTCATCTAATTCAATGCTCTGCCCCAGGACACGATCAGTAACATTTCAACCTCCCTTAGATTAGTCTTTCACTCCTGTTTTGGATGACTGAGAAAATAAGTGTCTTACCCTCGATAATCTAACACAGAAGCACAACAGGAGCAAAACAAAAGAAAACTCAGACTAGCAAAGGTGGAAAAAGGTTAATCAAACCTTTTCTAGCATGCAGAAGAAAAAAAAATATTGTGTTCTTTAGTTCTCATTTGAGCTACGCTGGAAAACAGAACTAGTGTACAGTACAGAGAAAGCAGTTACCAGTTCAAACTCTAAAAATATGAAACAATTTGGGTGTCTACATTACTAAGTGTTTGAAATGTTTTGTAAGGAATGTGTAAATTACTGTGTTTTTTCACTGACCAGATCCAAATTGAGCCCCATGTCAGGCAGCCAAGGCTGAAGCATCTATTAAAGAAAAACTGAAACTACATATTGATCTTTCCATTTTAAAAAAGAAAATAAAAATCCATTTTGCAGGAAGAAATCGGAGATTGGAATAAAATCCACTGCTATTGTCCTCACATCCCACTTCTTTGATTCCCTTGTGAATGGTCAGGATGTGATTTATAGTGCCCAGTGGGAACGAGCAGCAATAATCAAACACCAAAAGCACTTTATTTGTATTGACACTTTAAATTCTATTAACTCTCATTTATCTAGATGTTGTTTATCTGTTTTGTGCATTAGGCAAAATCAGGACAGAAAAACACTGAATCTAATTTACATGTTTGGAGTTAGGCATTGGAGCTACATGAGTGGAGCTACTTTGCTTCCAGGAGCAATGTGAGACTGAAAACAGCACTGTTGCCTTTGTAGGGTGCATGATCTAAGGTAAGAAAACTTGTGGCTTTATACCTGCTTCTTGAAGGGTCAGTGGCTCACTACAACAGCCCTGCAAGCAAGAGCAGCTCAGTTCCAGCAGACTTGCAGTCTCTGCCTTGGTGCTGGCAGCTATGGAGCTGGATTGGCTCCACTAGAAACCTTCAGATGTTTCTGAATCCCATTTCCTTGTGCACATATTATTAGGGAGATAATATGGGGAGTTAAATATACAAATAGAGATAACAAGTGCAGTCCTTTCCCATTAATACAGTGCTGACTGTAGGGAAGCTGCTCAGTCAGTAACACTAATGAGAGTAACGCCTATAAGGCCCTTAGTCTAATGTCACCGATGAGGACTGGAAAGCTAACCAGTTACAAATAACAGAACAGCAAAATCTCTATGGAAGGGGTAAGTTCTCTAGGGTGAGTGCCAGGAAATAATTAAGAGCAAGTAAGAAACTGATGAAAGGAGAAATTTATTAAGAAGCACTTCCTATCAAGATTGCATATTAGACAGTGCTACAGTATCCTCAGGGAAATTCTTGAATTATTTAAAATTTTACTTGAAAAAGTGGTGGGGGATATCAGTTTATTACAGAATGGAATAAATGAAAGTAAACAGGCCTTTTCCATTTTTTAATTGCTACAAATAATGAAATCAATCCTTCTGTTTGCATCAGTTTAGAGAAAGGAAAAGAGGATTCTAGGATTCTGTAGTAACCCAGTAAGTCTTCTCGAAGACAGCTGCTATTCACAAACTTGTGCTATGACCAAGGGCACCAGGTACTCAATAAGTAGCAAAGATAAAAATTCATTGACCCAGAAAGACTTTCATGTTCAGTGAATTGTAGAATATTTTCTATTTAAGTCACCGAAGATAAGGTAAATTGGAGCTTTATCCTCAGTTTACTGATCAGAAAACTGAGCTGCAGAGTGGTAAAAGCATTACCCAAGATCACAAAGAAAGACATCTCTAAAAACAAGGCTGGGATTCATGAACTTCTGACTCCCAGTTTCAAGACTGGCCCCTTTCATTTATGACCATCCTTTCACACAGTTGCTCTACTTCAGTCTGTAGCATTGGATTTTAATGACTTTGTGCTTTCCAGTGCCTTTAGCGAGCAGGGAGAAGGCTGATGTGGATGCATAAACCCCTTCTGTCACTGCATGTCAGCATGTCAACCTGGGATTACAGCTGGCACTGTTCTTTCTGCAGGCAATGTGATCAGAAAAGCACAAAGTTGTTGTTCAAGCCTGTGATCCCTCAGGACAGATGTTTGTTTGCTCATTCTTACTGTGCACACATGTGTGTTTATGAGAGAGAGAGAGAGAGACAGAGACAGAAGGAGAGTCAGAGAGAAAGAGAAGAAATAAAACATAATGACTCTGTTTGACCAGGAGAACTGAAATAGAACTAACCCAGGAGAGAAACGGAAATATATTAATGTCTGGGAACTCACTGCACTGTGCTGTGCAGCAGGATTCTATTTAGTCTGAGTCTCCACCTGAGAAATATAAATCCATCCTTCTCTGCACTACATTTTATGTACCATCAAATGACTGAGCAATAGCAATTGGTTGGATGGGCTTTGAGCAATATGGTCTAGCGGAAGGTGTTCCTGCCCATGGCACAGGGTTTGGAACTAGATGATCTTAAAGGTCCCTTCCAACCCAAACCCTTCTAAGGTTCTAATTAACCTTATGCCAGCAAAGGAGAAATTTACCAGAAATCATTGCTGATAATGTTTATGCTTGGTACCTGGACTCTCACACAATCATGGAGCAGTGAACATAAACAGATGAGAACAGCTCAAGGTATCTGAGGATTCAGTCAGGATACACATGCTTGTGCAAACAGCTGTATACTTCGGCATGGGATTGTTAGGAAGACCAAGCTATCAGGATATACCTATATCTCTTAGTATGTAACTACTATTCACAGAAGATAGCTGGATGTCAAAGAAAGACAGGGAAAAACACATGGATTATATCTGTTTTGCACTGTGGCATCTCAGGGACTGGGACTCAAAGGCCTGTGGTAAGTATATGAATGCAATGCCAATACTCAGGGATATTCCTCAATCCAGGGTTCTTACATCAGATACTAGGTGACAGCAACTAGGCAGAAAGATGCATCAGTGCCCTATGGATCCTACATTCTGGCATATTTTAAGTGATCATTCTGACACAGAGCAAAACTAGGACTGGGGAATCATAAAGCTCATCTCTTCGTGAGTTTCAGTATATGCTGTACTACCATTGTCAAAGGTTAATACAACTTTTCCTAGGCATTCACTCTGTATTGCAAGAATTTATTTTACAAAGAACCCTAGTCAACAGAACTAAGCTAAGACAAAAGAACTGAGATCTGAGAATCAATATCATCAATGGAAAAAGAATCAGAGAAATAAAGAAAAATTACAGATGCCACTAAACTACCTCTGTTTTGGTTTGTTATGGTATAAATTTGGCTGAGCAATGGGGTCACAATGCAGCAGAGTAACTTCTTCAGCTGCAGAAGGAGTGGGAGTATTTCCACACAAGCACTTCTTCCTGAATAAATTAATGAGGGGAAAAAAAGGAATCATTTGCTTTCCAGCTGAGAAATACAAATGTAATTACTGTAGATATGATACAAAAACATACAGCTTATTTGACGTTGTATTTCAGATCACAAACCAAATGCAATAGTAGGGCAATTTTTTAGAAGGACATCTTTTGGGGCATATTTCTGTTGTTGTCATGGTGGGTTACTGTAATTCTCTGGAGCATCAGCCACTTGACAAGTCTCAGACTCAAGAAGTTTGACTGGATGAACAATCAGGCTTAAGAGAACCCCAAATCCAGGACCATTGGAAGGAAGTGTCATTTTGACCATTAAAGTGAATTTTCTTCTGATGTATTTGGTATTCATCTGTAGATTTGACATATTGGACATCTAGCCTGATTCAGGAAGATGTAAGAGTGTTACTACACTAATTCAGCTAACAACAATATTATACATATCTCTGTTCTTTGGGACATCACCAACAAAAACTTTTCCTCAAATTGTTAGTACTTTCTGGTAGTATTTTCTTTATCTAGGCTATAAACAAGATAAAGTATTTTGGGTAAATTAAAACTAGTATTGCCTCTGTGACATGTATTTGCATGTTAGAATAACCTTTTATGTGACTGTTATGTAGCAGTAATAAAAACTGCTACAGAAGAATGCTTCTTATTCCTCTCCGTTTTCACACATCTCAAAGACTATTCATGGGATCTTGGGTGGGAATTAGATGGTCATGGCTACTTGCAGGAATACTTTTCTGTGTCTACTTCCTTCCTTAGGCAAACTCCTTCTTTCAACTCTATTGCTGTTAAATCATATTGTCCTGTTTGTTTTGCTTTGTTACCTTACACGTCTTCATACAGATCCATGCATTTCCCTCTTTCTTAATGCCAAGCTGACAGAAATTCCAGTGCTCGATAGACTGCCACTCGTGTGGGCTTGAGGTACTTGGGGAAGTTTAAACTACAGCTCAGTCAGACTGAGTGCAGTGTGTTACAAGAGTCCGGATCAGTTTTAAGAAACAAAACAGGAGCAATGGATACTGGAAGTCGCAATACAACCACTTTTTTCTTTTTTTTTGGTTTTCTATCTTTTCTCTCTTCTGTTGTCAAAAACAGAATTTGGAAGACAGAAAATCCCTACGGCACTTCCATGAAGCTCTTTGGGGATGGGGCAAATTGGAAATGAACTACAGCTTCATTTTTTCAGAGGGAAAGCAAAACAGAAAGTACACAGAAGTTAAACTCTAAGTGTAGTGGCAACATTTATGTAACTTTTATATCACGTCAGATCCTATCCCATCATCCAGTATGGAAACACATGCATTAACATGAGTGTTTTTGCACAAATTCCAAAGTATGTTTGTTTGTTGATGACTTCATGTGTGGAGGTTTATATGTCAGGGGATGCAGGGGACCAAAACTTGAGTGTTCATATCAGGTAGCCATATTTATCAGCTTTGCAATCCTATAAATATATTATAGATGCTACAGCCCTGCAGTGACAAGCTACAATCAACTCTTGATTTCATCAACTTGTCATGCTTTAATCATCCCTCTTGGCAGATCTTTCAACATATGTCACAGAACTGCCTTCAAAATGTGCTTCTCCAATTCTGTTTTATTAACCCTGTCTTTTTATATGTTTTAGGCTTATTATGAAATGCAGTAAATCTGTCAAAGGCACTTTATATGCTGTCTCCAATTCATGCTGATAGGAAGCATCTGAGAGCTCATTTAAGTCCCACAAAATGAGTACAATATGAAAAGTCAAAATCCACAAAAAATTATATGACAAGAACCCTGGTGTTTATATTCAGCCTACAGGGCTAATCAAAAATCAGTTCTCTTGTTTCTTATTCATTGCCCACTCACAAGGGCATTCGGATAGAAAAATATTAAGACCACAGTGGGACCTGGTAGCACCAAGAAAAAATCCCTTCAGCTTGCAGATCAAGCAACACATCTTAATAATTATTCCGCGCGGTTCAGCACAAGATCCATCTGCCTCTTCATGAAGACAACTGGATTCAGCCAAACTTCTTACTATGATCTTGGTTTCAGAAGCAAAGTTTCAGAAGTGAGAAGGAGCCTCAAGTCTGAGGGAAGGAAGAGATTGCTACAGGGGCACAAGAAGGCAGAAACCAAAGTTTTTGAGGGAGGTTGAAGGGTGGAAAGAAGAGGAAATGACATGTCAAAATCATTCTGCAAGACACAAAGCAAATTTGGGGGAGGAGGACCCAGGCTCTGAAAAGCACAGAGAACTAGTGATTTTCTCTAATAAGGCTCCATTACTGAACATTTGTAAATCACTGAAGTGGTACAATATGAGCCATGTAGAGGTACTGTGCAGGGATAAGTCCAAACTTAGAAAGAAATGACTTGTTGCAATGACTCAGACGTGTCAGTTAGTTCTGCTTTTGAGTTTTCCTTGTTAATTTCCTGAACAGTGTTAGACTTTGCATCACTGAGCTCACAAGAACTAATAATCACAATATGGCATATTATTTACAATATCAGTGCACATGTCAGTTGAGGAAAGGATACGTAGTCTTCTCCTAATTTCCCCAGTGATGCTACTATTAGACCATCTAAACTTACCTTACTTTTCTTGTCTAATGCATTATAAATTAAATAAAGCAGAGTTGGGAGAGGTAATATCCCATTGATAACAGTTAAAAACAGACAAGCTTTCAGAAGCGCAAGACCCAAAAAAATTACAGAAGGAGAAAACTATAATGTTACTGATTTAAAAAAAACCTAAAAAGAAGAACTTATATATCCAGAAATGAGACTGCTTTTTTCAATTATATTGGGCTGACTCATAAAAACTATTAACCCTCAGTAATTCTGCCTTGTTTATAACTGAAGACTAATACAGGTATCACACGCCATTTCTTCATAGTTAAGGCACTCTTATTTCCTAGGTTGCAAAACAGAGCACAGAGAAGTCAGCTCAGTCCCCCGCTTTAGTCTTGGGAAATCTACTGTCTCCCCATGTTCAGCATAAAGCCAGTGAGATGAACCATAGAATGCACAAAGAATCTAGATACAATCTTGTGAGACCTCCTGTTTCAAGGACAAGATGGGGATAATATATAAAAATCAGCAGACAGGGGTGGGAGCTCCCCTGTATGCTTTCCATCAAACAAATCCTTGCTAAATTTTGTCTTTAACAACTACAACAACCACTGCATTATATGAGGAAATTCCTCATCATAACAAGCTCTTGTGTGTTTTGTGTAATCCCTTTACAAATAACCTTGAGCCTTCTGTATGTCCTCTTAATATCTCAGGAGAGGATCTCACTTTCTCCTCCTCTCTGCCTCTCCTGCCTGCCTCCCCCAACCCCCCCTCCTCAATTATCTCTTGCTGTCTTCTGGGTGGTTATGTTTAATCTCAGGATTAGGCAGAGGCCTGCAGTTTGCTTTCAACAGCTTATCAGCTTCCAAGAGACATTTACAGGGAGAGAAAGACTCCAGTTTTGATAGCAGTAATTGTATTTAGCTTGTAAGATACAAGGCTATTTATCTCACAGCTGGGAAATCACAGAGGAAGAGAAAGAAAATGTTGTTGATAAAAACTAAATAAAACCAAAAAGAATGGAGAAAGAAGAGAAGAGAAGAGAAGAGAAGAGAAGAGAAGAGAAGAGAAGAGAAGAGAAGAGAAGAGAAGAGAAGAGAGAAGAGAGAACAAGAGAAGCCATTTCAGATCTTTCCACCAAGCAGATGAAGAAATACATTTTAGCAAGGCAAGGTTGATGACTTTCACATTTTAGACAGGTAGGAGAATCTAAACAACTATCACTTTGACCTGTTTCTAGAAAGTTTATTATTATAGACAAAGACTTTGTCTCACACAGACTAACAAAGATGCAGTTCAAATTGCACTGCTTTGAAATGAAATTGAAAAAAGAAGATATGCCCAACAATTCAGGGGCATGCAATCCTTGGAACTGGAACTACTGAAAGAAAATCCCAGCACAGATATCAGGGTCTCAGAATCAACTGTTTGTTTTTAAGTATGCAATTATCTGGCCACACTACCTGCCAGAGCAGTCAGTTCTGCTGCCAAGAGATAACTGTCCAGCTTTTTCAGAAATACAACTTCCCCTCAGAAATGTACTTCAGAGAGCAAATGAAGTAGGGGCATAGAGGATGAAATATTTTTTTTTTCTTCTATCCAGTAGCAAAAAACCTGCAGAATAATGTAATTTGAAAGGGCAAAGACTACTCCAAGAAGACTGAGAGATTACTTGAGAATGATAAAGGGGAAAAATATAAAACATGTACTGTATGGATGAAATAATGAATCCTGATAAGAATCCAGTTTAATGCTGTCTTGTTTCTTATTTCTAAAATGCATTAAAAAATCCAGGCTACAGGATAAAAGAATCATGCATTTCTTTAAATGACAGCTCCTTCCTACCTGTTGCCTTCCTGCCCTTAATCATCTCCTTTAAAACATTACTTCAATTAGACTTTATTTTTGTGTCATGGATACTCTTACTTTACAGCTCCTATTCACCTAATTTTGTTTTTGTTGGTTTTTTTTTTTTTCCTACTGCAGAAAATGTAGTCAGTGCCTGGATGAATGAACAGGAATATCAGGCTTGTTTTGATGTACGCTGCAAATCTGGCAACAGAAAAAGTATTTCTTTGCAAGGAAAAGACAGTGAACAGAATAAAAAATATCCTCCTGCCTAAGAACTAATGAAAACTTAGGGACTGAGGTATCCCACTTCTGCGTAAAGACAGAAGATTTATTTTTAACTGTTCTGAAAATTTCTGTAAACTCTCTCAAATTTGATGGGTTTCATTTTAATTGAAACAAAAACATGTCAGATACTTCCTCTTCCTGAATACTGGGTCCAAAATTACTCCAATTTCATCATTAAAATATTTATTTATATGTAGACAAGGGTCTCACCAAGAACATAAAAGCAGGAAAATAACAATGACCAAGCACAACCTGTTTTCTGGGACGTACACAAAAGGATGGACACATGTGAGACAACAGAAGGGAGGCAGCCATAGAAAACTGCTTTAGACTACAGCAAAAGGTTTATACCTTGAATGCAAAACATTCTATCAACTTAATGAATCAAGCATGAAGAAATTGGCTATCAGTACAGCCTATGGAAAAAGTCCATCTCCTTATTCTGCTCTTGAGAGAGAGGAGAAAGGGCAAAACTAATGTAAATAAATCACAAGCATCTCAATGGTTTTGGCTGAACCACAACAGCTGAACTGCAGATAGCAGCCTTTGTACTAATGCTACTATTTGACATCTCCCAGTTCTCAGGAGCTTTGTCTCAGATACCTATACTGGGCCACTGTTCAGTCTTTCTGCCCACTAAGAGAAACTGGCACTTTGGAATGGTACTAAATATGAGAGATCATCCCTAGTGATTTGGATTATTTCAGTCACAAAGCCAACCTTAGCTCCAAATTAATTCCCTCCTTTACCGTTTTTCTCTAACCCTTTTCCTAACAAGAAAGTGTAAAGCTTGTGTTGCAGGTGACTGAAATGCAATTGGATGCTACAAAACCCAAAATGTCAGCGCCTGAAATGTAAGTTTGTCGCTATTCTATTTTTCTTGTCTTTTATTTGAAGTTGTAAAAATACAGCTTTGGAGCCTTTTGGTCCCATTGGGCTAGTTTCAGTTAATTTCAATTTAACTAAAGACTGTATTTTAAGGAAAGCCAGTATTCTCTCACTTTGCTCCTTTAATGAATATCCAACTCTTATTTGTACTTTTCATTGAGCAAGTAATTATAAGTCTAATGTATAATCCTTCCACAAGTAATAAAACTCAGAGAGGAGCATGGAAATGCCATTCAGAATGCAGCCCTGACTGAAGACTGTACCATGTGTGATGACAAAGAAGATACATTTGATAGTTTATAAAATTTGTAAACATTAAGCTGCAGCACTGTGTTGAAAACCAAGTACACATTAAATTGTTCATTTTACAGACAGTACAGTGTGCCCAAGCATGCCTGGGCTACAAATACAATGTTTTTTAAACACTATGAATAACTGTGTTTCCAGAATTTACACGATCCTACGTGAAACACAAGGGATTACTTAGCTACTCTCACACAAGTTTGATATGAATTTAAATTTTCAGCAGGTTCCAGTTGAAACACACTGGATTAACCCGGGTCCATCCAAACACAAAGGCTGTACAGACCTGAATTTCTGCTGAACACAGGTTTGGTTTTGCAGTCAATTCAAAAAACAATAGTGCAAGTTTGGTTTGTGAAAGACAACAAATAATTAATTTCAAAAGCCCCTGTTTAGTCTTTTTTTTTAAACCATTGACTTCCCAGAAGATGGGACTAATAAGTATTGGTTTCCTGTAATTATTGATTCATTGAATCTTTTCTGAATCCTAGGCATTCATAATGCCACTCTATTATATGGATATTCTGGTATTTAACATGAATTGAGATCAAGCCACAATCCTTTTCTCTGGGAAGGCTGGAACATTGCCCTTCTCCCGTGTTTTTTTTTTGTTTGTTTGTTTGCGTTTTTTTCCCATAGTAATATAATATCTTTAGGTTTTTTTAATTTTACCCTACTTGTTTTTAATTTGGCTAAAATATTGGTTTGAAAGAAGTAGGAAATAAGGAAATAAGGAAAAAACCTGCACATGCAAAGTATGGTCCCATAAGCCTTATTTTCACAGGGACAGGCTGAAAAATTCATCATCTACAAACAGACAGAAATTGAAATACATGCATGGAAAGGAAAAGGTGTCTGGAAGATAAAGGTGTCCTTTTTTCTTAGGGTACAACTGCATACACTCAATACTAGCCCAGAACATAAGATTAATGCTGATTCCATAAAACCATACATCTTCTAATGAAAACACAGAAATATCTTTAGCCAAGGCAGAAGCCCAGGGTACTGAGGTAGTCTCTGAGTGAGATTTATTTTCCCTTAAAAAAAAAAAAAAAAATCTCTAAAGCATTGAGCTGAATATTTTGTTTCTTTACACCAGAGACTTACTACAGCAAGCAATGGAAGAAGAAAATTTATTCATAGGGTTTGTAGTGACTGTAATTGGCTGCCAACTGGATTGGAGGTATTTTACAAAATAATTGATGAAAGGAGCAGAAGAAAGATCCTCAGTCGGACCTTTCCTAGCCCACTTTCCTCTCAAACCAATGGATAGCAGAGCTAGAATCTAACTCAGCATATCTGTCATGGCATTCTTCAAAAAGAATTTTTTCACAGAAATAAGGTTAATAATGGAAATGTATCCTTTTGCATGTATCTCACCAAAACACTGACAAAGGGACATATGTGGTAGAGAGCAACACAGCATAGATGACTCACATTTAAAAACTTTCCTGTGCACTAGAAGAGATGAACTCATCCCCTTGGAGTAATTTATTAGTATAATGTCACATAAATTGGCATATAACCTCAAGTTAGGATATTTCCCATAATTTAAGTTTCTTTTGAAAAATTCCTACACAATCAGCAAGAATTTTTCGTTCTGTCCTGAGTTACTACTGTACAACCTAGAAATAAATGTTGAATGTTGCTTAGACTAAATATTGAAAACCAAGAAGATCATAGCTTGATCTTAGGCAACATATGAATAAGAGGAATGTCATTAACACTGAAGTTCTTTTCTTGTGCTCATTCTTCCTTTTATAACCATACACATCATCATACCTCAGCTATCTAATGCACTGTCAGCATCACATACAACAATCTGTTTTTCACTTGCAGTAAGTTTGATCTTTTAGCATGGTGACAAAGTATCACAAGGTTGTGATTTGCCAGTGATGGGATAAAATACGTGATAGCGTATCAAGAGCCAGTTGTTCACTATTTCTGATGGATTTAGGGTGATAATTTCCAAAGATACTGAATTGTTCCACTGCATTTGGACATAAAGTCAACTAGGAGTTGTCAGTTTTGGTTAGATGGTGTGTTAACCTCTGTATCTGTAAACCTAAGGGAGAAAGTGAAATCCATACGATAAAAAAATTACAAGGCAAGCGTAAGGTCTGCTCAAATACTGGCTTAATCTTTCACATTCCTTACATTTCTACTATATATTTATATAGACAGTATCTGGGGTGTAGCTAGAGTCACCACTCCTTTTCATCAAGTCTGTTCAAAACTTTTCTACCTTAAATATTTAGAAAATATCACAAGTAGCAAAACCAAGTTTGTCATTGAATGACTTTGTAACACTGTGCAGAGCCAGGATTCACTGAGAGACCTCTGAAAAAGCATGATCCATGTACATCATACCACACAGTTGGCATGCTTATTCTTCCAGTGTAAAGGACCACTAGTTTGTTTTCCAAGAGACAGAAAATGCATCACCAGGCTGGTGAATTTATTATCAAGATGAAGCAACAAAGATTTATATAGTAACCAGTTGTTATTAAACATTAGTTTATAGGTACAGATACACTGCAAGAGAAAAACAAAATGAAAAATATCTGTACCTGTGGGGTAATGTTCATTCACTGGCCAGCTGTCAACCTGAAGTGTTGCATTGCCACCATTCCTGGTAAAGCGTACTACGTGGTATTTGCCATCATTTACAGGTGTGCTTTCCTCTTTAATAGAGATGTCCACTGTGCCAATATTGAAGACTACACCAATCTTGCCTTGCTCCTAAAAGAAGAAAAGAAACAAATGTTTTTAAATTGCTGTCGCTTAGGAGAATGTTCTTGGCCTATAAATCTCTAGTGGGTAATTTTGCCAGTAGATGGCACTGAAGAATACACAGAAGCATCATTTTGAGCTTTCTCAGGACACATTTCATTGGTTCTGCTTCAATGCAAATGCTGTCTTTCACACTGTTCTTTACAGCATTCACCTGAGGACAGTGACTCATTTGTTCCCGTAAAACATCACAGAAGACAGGTGAGAAACCAGGCAACAAAAATCAGGAGATGTGGATAAAGAGTTATTTGAGCAACATCTCTACTGATTATTACAAGTCATTTGTTATATAAAATGGAGCCACAGACTGGCTGTATCTCAACACCTGTTTTGTTCTGTTATTCTTCTTGGGAAACAAACAGTCCTCACCCCAAAACAAACAACTGTGGGATCCAGAAGGAAGAATGCAGTTGTAAGATGAATGGAACTCAAAGGGAGCAGGAACGTAATTAGCTGACTTTGACAACCTGAGGGAAGCTAATTGCTAAAATACCTAAAAGACAGGAACAGCCCATCTTATTCTTCTGCACACCAAGCAGTGCCTTACCAATAAAGCAGTCCTCCATAGTGTCTTCCTAAAATTTTCCACTAGTCACTGACTGAAAGGGAAGAGCAGGCAAAGCCTGTTGTAGTAGCCACAACACTTCCCTCTGCAGCTCCCCTCAAGCAGTTCCAAGTAATGACCATATTCAATGACCTCAGGTTGTAAAATACACACCCAGAGTATATTCAGATTAGATATATGCATTTAATACTACTGATTTAACCAGTGACAAAAATTCTTACCACTGTACAATTAAGAGGAATGCATCTTCAAACATTGAGTAAGGAGAGGCACAGTATGCTGGTGTCAACAATTATGAAGGCATATTATGTGTACTGCACAGATCCAAAACTGGTACAGACAGGCAGAACTAAAATGTATCATATAGGAAATCAAGACATTTGCTAGCCATCCATACCATAAAATTTGTGAAGCTTTGCTGACAGTTTTAAAAGAAAAATCAAGGAAGAAACAACAACAGAGAGTAGATGGCCATCGTCTGTGCAAATATATCTTCTTTGAAAAAAACCTGAGGTATAATAAAGGGTCATGGGACAGTTCTGTTCCTATGTTACATATCTGCTTAGTGGGCAGAGGACTCCATCCTTCAGGGCTGTTACCCTAACTTTACTACATTCACATTAGCAAAATCAGCAATGAGAAAGAAACCTCTCCTCTTGTACTCGATGTCCACCTTGGATCCCTCTCCTGGATTTAATCCTGTCTCCTGATATCAAAAGACCTTTTTTCCTTAAAATTTTGCTATGTTTCAATTTCTCAGGAGGCCTTTCTGATTCTTGCTTTACCTTATATTTCAAAGCTTACTCATACCAAAATACTCATCACAAGTTCCTTGTATCTCCAATACACTTATTTTCTTTGATATTTTCTTCCTAACACCAAATCTCCTGGTATCAGACTACAATATTGTTTTAGAAAAGGAAAGCAGACAGTCCTGTAGCTGAAGTGGTCATGAACAGTGGTTCAATTACAGGAAGTTTAGCACTAAAACAGTAAGCATCTTGGTTTTTCTCTCATTACAACAGTAAATTTTTGACTGTGCTAAATGTATGCTGGATAGCAAGTTTCATGTACATTCATACTGTTACTCTTTGGAGGGACTTTTCTTCAAGATATCAATAACATCTTTCTCTTTTCACTGGAACATGAGGTAAGTGGATTGCTGCTCCCAGCAGATACATGAACTCAGATGCCATTTGAAAACAACCAATGTTTCTTCTCTTATGCTAGTCCAAAAATAAGTGAAGTTTCAGTTAACAAATATTTATTTCAGGTAAAAGCATTGCTGGCAGACCTTTACCACTTCTTTGACATATGAAGTAAGTGATCTCCCAACACTGTTTTAGTGAATCTTTTGCTGGCAACCATATAATTATCTTTACCTGCACAGCAATTAGCAAAGAGCACGTGATTAATTTTTCCTCAAAGACTCCTATAATATATAGTGACCAGGTAAGCTGGCTACTGACATTGTGGTTTTGCAAAGTGTGGCTTTACAATCAACTTCCTGGACCTCTCATATTGCTTTTTAATTGCCATCAATACATCAAGCTTCTTTGGCAAACTGTGGCTGCTCTAAGAAGAGTCCACCTTGGTGAAGGCATAGCATGAGCAGGTAAGATGAAGAGCTGCACCTCTTCTAATGGAACAGCTCACCACCACCACAGAAGAGGAAGGGATTAAGAGATATTCAGCAGAGCGAAAACTGCATACCTTTAAGCCTACAGGCTCAATGAGGCAAAGGTAAAAAGTTGCAAGTAGGGAAAGGATGGTGGGAAGTTCAATTAATCTCTGAAGAAGGAGAAAATTTTTTTGATTTCTCCTTAGATGAAAAGGAGATAGTACCTTTCACCATTTCTTTTCCCAGGGCTTGAAGGAAAAGACCTATTTAAAAGGCTAGTGATAAGAGGGCAAACTGGGAAATAGATAAGATTCTGGAAGAAGAGGACTGCAAAATACCAGTGGCCTTTAGTCTGATGGAGAGAAGAGGGAAATGAGCAAACTGGTGCCTTCTCCATCCCAAGAGCCAGCCCCTCCCAGAGTCAGAAAAAACAGCCCTCCTAAAAGCAGTGTAACACTTAGTTGTAATTAAGAAATGCAAACATTTGTCTAAAAAAAAAAATCATGGGCCTGATGGATGGCCTATTCCAGGTCTCTTCAGATGACTCTTGGGCAGAGCTCCCTGTTACTCTTTAACCCAAGTTTTGCAGAAGCACGACTTCTGAGACTCTTATTTGAATTGAGGAGGAACTTGTAATGAAAATGGTTTTGCTCCAATTACCAGGATAAAACACAATACAACACAATATGTCAAAAGTAGGGCTACTGAAGCCAAATGGCACACACAGACCCTAAGATACAGGTTATTCATGATATTTTATATCTCCAGGGCACCAGACACTACAAAAAAATTAGTTTACACATTCCTGGCAGAAGAAAAAAAATAAAGTAAAGCAAAGCACAAAGAAAATCCTACAGCAAAGAACAGTGACCATGGACACAGGGGACAGATCCTCAATTTATTTTCAATATCGCTTCAATTCCAGTTTCCTGCACTACAGCGCTTCATTAAAAACAGCTTTTACCAAGACCTACCTTCCTGCTAAATCTGCAATACAAGCTTTACCATTAAGGTTTAACACTTCATGATGGACATGACCTTTCATTCCTTTCCCCACACATTCAGCTGCTGGATTTTCTTTCCACATAACCAAGCAAAGGTATTAACTAGACCAGTAAATATGTGACAAAGAAAGATTTACCTTTGAGCCACTGCCTATAAAGTTTATTTTGTAGCTATGGAAAAAAAAATCCTAACTATAAGTAAGGAAAAAGGTGAATACAGAGCCACACAGAGCAAACAAGTTACACAGTCCAGAAGGGCTCAAGAGAATTTTAACACAGTGCAAATTTTTTCCTCTCTATATTGGTATTCACTGGCTGCCTCAAAAACTTTCCATGAAAAGGCAACCATTAATTAATGTTTTCGAAATCTCCAAGTGACATCAAGTGCTGGCACTACGTCTTGGAAAACTGAGAACCATTTTATTTATAAATAATGAAATGAACTCAACATTCAATCTGTTTTACTTTTCCTCTTCTTTCTTTAAGGTTACTGTGCCTAAAAGGATTTTTAAAATTTTTCAAGAATTTGTCTGGAGCTGATTTGTCCCATAAAATTGCTGCCCTCAAAAGCCACATTACCATTTCATTGCTTACAGTCCTTCTGGAGATAAATTCCTGCCATTATGTCTCTAAGACTTTAGAAATATAGTTATGATCACATAATGGAATGGTTGTAGATAAATTATGAGAACAAAAAAATGTGCAAAGTACTGAAAAAAAAATAAATTGCACAAGGCTTCTCCTTCACCTGTCTACTCTATACGGACTCCTGGCAACAGTTTGTTATATGCACAATTACCAAACATTTTGAACATTGTTAAATGACACAAGAGCTACTTTACAGCCTGGATCAGGAGATTGGCAATTTATTGGTTGCCCTGAAGCATTAATTCACTTTGGACACCTTTTCTTCTACCTTTTTGTAAACCAGAGTCTTCATCTATGACAGAGGAGTTAAAGGTACCTATCTTTCCAAGCTCTACAAGCCCTGAAAATCCAGATATATTTTACTTAAACATTGGTGATATACTGCTAATCCCAACCTTTCAGCCCTGAGAGCAACTACAGTCTGAGAGGAGCAGGTTCTAAGCTTTTCTCAGCTTCTACTTTCAACTCCTTCAAAACCTGTTCCTTTCTTCTAAAGGGACCTCAGGAACAGGTCTGACAATTTTAGCAGGTATGTTTTATCTTTTGTTTCCCTCCATTCAAAAAGAAGTAGAGCTTGTCCTCTGTGCAAATTGTCAGGTCTTTCCTTTCTCCATGCCATACCTTTACATTTTGAAGGCATCTGTCTTTTTGTAGCAGACCAAGTAGAAAGAAAGTAAAATGGGGTTGGCAGTGATTTTGTAAGATGAGCAGTTGGAAAGTGTTAGAGGGTACACATACATGAACATACATGCACTCTGTGCTCTTAAAAGGGCTTTACCCTTTTCTTAATCTAAAATTCAAACAGTCCACACTAAAAGTATATAGTTGTTCCCTGTGTGCAGAAAGCATTTCATTTCAAAAACCAAGAGAGAAAACTCCAGGCATTAGGACAGATCCTACTCTCAGCTGCATCAATGTGAATCAATAGCAATTCTGTTGAAGAAACTCAATGCCTACTGATGCAAGTGGAAGCAGAGTTATCCCAGTATCTTTATGTTGTTTTGCTTATTTTTCTGAAGCAAAATATAAAATTAAAGGAAGCATTTATAAAAATACCTGAAATCTGACTACCATCCCAGCCTGTATTTTCTCACACTCATTTTAGATAATAATTTTTTAAATAGCCACTACTGCACAGACTGCCTCCTCCTCCCACTCTGGCTGGTTCCAACATGGCTAGACATCAGCCCAAACCTGGCAGACAATACTCCTAGTTACTCTGTCCTGCAGATCACTGCTGATTTTGCTTCTCTCATTTGAAAGGGATACAAGCTCTTTTAGTAATACAACAAGCCATTTCTCACTGTAGGAAGGTTTAGTAAACTTTCTCTCCCCACCCACAAATGCCACACACATACACTTCATCTGCACTACCCTCTAAATTCAGGAAAATTATTTTGTTTTTTATAACCCTGAGAACTGCTCTTCCTGGAATGGCTTGCTTCTGCTTAGGCTCCTCACACTTGCAGTCTATGTTTTTAAAAAGAGATTGAACTTTTATTTCTCCCTCTTTGGAATTGTTTTCAGTTTCTTTTCTTGATTTCCTTTTGTTTTGTTTGCCTGGTTGTTTTTTTATTTTTGTTTGCCTCAAACTTGCTTCTGGATGTTAGTCCTGCTGAAGGATTGCTCACTTTCTGTGGTTCAGGGGGCTTTGCACAACAGTGCTAAATGTAGAGAGTTATCCATGAGAACTCGAGGTATAAATGCATATTCCACAGCGGACACTCATTTATTACTACAACTACAAATCACTTTATGTGAACTTTCAATGTAAACAGAAAGTCCTTTTCTGATTAGAAAGGTGGTAAAGAACAGCACTGTCCTTAGAGGACCCTTCTGGGCTGCAGTTAGAACTGAATGCACGGCTGGACAGATCTTTCTGGTATACACGTATCAATGGATTTAAGAAGGGGAATTTAAGAAGGGGTATTAGAACCTGTATTCAGCACAGAGCATAAGGCAGTTAGTTCTACTCTGACTGGCCATATTTAGTACTGGTTTTAATATCACTGAGAGGTAAGTGTGAAATCAGGATTCAATATGTAATAAACTCTAGAGCTGGGTAAAGGGAGAGTTTACTGAATGAAGTCTGCCTTTATCCAAACAGTGATGGCAGGGGAAGTACGTTCAAGAATCAGTATTGCCACCCCAGCAAATATGATAATCAACAAAACCAGCAAATGCTCTTAGAGAAATTACAGGCACTGAAGTTCACCTGACTTGGAAGTTTTTATTCAGGGTGCCAACACTTTACACTTACCTTGAAACAAGAACAAATGTTGTTAAGGGGAAAGGAAGTACACAGGTCAGCTAATTTTGTTTGATTTTTAAGGCCTGTTAAAAGAAGCAGTAGGTCATCTTTTGTTATATACTGTTTGTTACTGCTTCTTTAAGATGCTCAACCAGATCTACTCAGTGTCAGTTACAAACCTATTTATCAGAAAGAATCACACACACACAGAGGATAAAATAAATAGAAATTATTACCCTTTGGGGGCATGGTTTTTAAAAGAAGCAATTCTCAGAGATACATAATTTATAGGGCTAAAAAGGACAATTATTATAATCTACTCTCCTCTAAAATTTTATAGGAGGTCATATATCTTGTCTGAATTGATTCTTTTTTAAACTACAGGATATATTTTAGAGCAGCACTTATTTGTGATTTGCAGCTGAGGAAAGAAGCCTTGGATTCATTGCAGTTGCTTCTTTGATGAGATTGGCCTAGAGTTGAACATGGTCAAAAAGGCAGGTGGAATTCAGAATTATATTGAAAAGGAACAGTGTACAAAAGGAAAACCACTATTATAAGTTAATGGTGGACTTTTGACTTAAATTCTTGAACACAGTACACAGAAATTTACAGGCCATCATGAAAAGAAAAGGAGGAGATCTAAAAGGTTCAAAAAAGTAGTACACTTGAAACTGTGTACATACTCATAAAGCAATGATTCAGCACTGTTTCTTTATAACTCAAAGAACTACAAATATATAATAAAAGCATTTGACAATTATTTTAAGCAAAAAAGTACCAAATTCATGGGAAGAATCAAGAGCCATTGAATACAACTATATGAATATAACCTTTTGCTCAGCTCTTCCTGAAAAGCAGATTGTTATTGTTTCTTTTAATTGTTACTTCCTATATTGAAACACCATCTAGCATCACACTGCCATAAATGACTTCTAAGTCTGTGATCAAGCCAAAATTTTCTGGAAGGTTTCTCCTGATCCTTGTTCATTTTAAGAAGTGGTGAAACAATGAAATTGGGAAAGATTAATGAGAATCTAATCTTTTCTGTTGAAGGCTTAGGAAAGGTAGTTTGGATCAACATCTGCCATGGCCAGGCTGCTGCCTTTAGCCCATCCTCAGAGCAAAAAAAATGCTAAAGCAGATGACTTAAGGTTCCAGCTTCATCTTTCCATTACTGCAAACTCTCTTCTCAGTTTTATAGAGCGTAAGAGAAAATCACTCAGCTCTCTGAGTTTTTTGCTTGAAAGCAGGATTTCCAATCCTTCATTTCAATTTCCCCATGGCCCTGAAACACCTTCATTTTACTTATACATTTTTTCAAGTGGAGACACCAGAAATTTTTAATTTTAGTTTACAAAAGTACACAATCTTACCATGGGGGCTCACATTTCAGGCTTATTCACCATGATCAATAGTCTAATTCAGGAGTGCTCTCTGGAAGTGTTCCTTGTATTGAAAAACAACCTCTACTCATTGGTTGGAGACATATTACATTATTTGGCTAAAGTAAAATTTATAGCAGTTTCTTTGTTAAGAGCTTAACAAATTTTCCAAACTGCCCTTCATTTTTTGCCCATTGAATGTTTATGTAGGACACAGACAGTAATATAATACTTATTTAATGGCCCATACTACAAGAAATTGTAGTACAGCAATATACTGCTACTAAAGTACACCTTACTCCTGTTCTTCAATTTTTTTTGACCAAACACCTTTGCAATATTACAGCAATAGAGCTACAAGTGGGATGTGAACTTGCCATTCTCTTGCTTTAATTTTGCCTAATCGCCTTCTCTCCCTGCGTCTTTTCCTCTTCCAATCTTTGCCTTTTGTCTAATAAAAGTTTCTTTTATAAACAAAACTACCCTGAAGACAAGCCAAAAAATGGACAAGAAGCTCAATTCTGTGACAATTCTACCAGGAGCAGGAGTGGCTCATTATGTACAACAACACACACAAGATATGTGCACCAAGAAAAGAGATGAAATGTGGAAGCTGCTTGTTTATTTCAGCTGAGATACCCTGCACCAGACAAGAGCTTTACGTATCACTGAAGTGGTTTAGGTAACATTAATATACAATATCAGAGACTTACACTTAGGAATTAATTTTGCACCAGAAGTTAACACATTTTGTGTACAGTTTGAGACCTTTTAATTTTAACTCACAAAGGTAATCAAGACTAGTTAGATAGAGTACACGGTTGAAAGAAAAGATTTTTGCTTTTACTGCTGCTCTGCTGTACCTTGAAAAAGCCACTTTCATTTCTCTCTCTCCAGTTTGTCTTTTTATAATGTGAAGTTACATTATCTAAAGGATTATCAAACTGTATATCTGTATGTTATCTTCCCCAGTGGAGCCCTGGTATCCAGTGAGGCCCCCCCAGATGTTGTTGCAGTGCAGTTAATTAATATCAAGCAGAGTATCCTGATTAACAGTTTCATCATTACCATGACGAGGCTTGTACTAAGCTCCCCCTAAACCCATTTCCACAAAATCTGGGGAATGCTGTGGCACATCTAGTTGCTCTTATATCTGACACCTGCCAAGTCTAGTAATCAGTGATATTCATCAGTCTTAAAAGGGAGGCTTCCTTCCGTGCCATTCAGTGCCTAGGATGGTGCGCCCAATTAAATCTGTTTTCCCATTACCAAGGATAGCACCAATACACTGCCAGTCAATTAACAGGCAGTAAAATATTTCAAGAAACACATGCAGGTGTGTTTAGGCCACAAAATTTGCAAAAAACAATTGTTATTACACAGCTGGTGAAACTCCAGCCACGAGGCTGCTAATCCCCACTCATTTAGGGGTATCATACCGGAAGTAGAGAAACAGAAATTAGCCACATGCTGAAAAGGGGCATTTCCTAGGGAAACAGAATGCAAAACAAATTAAAAAGGTGATACCTGTCTATTGGTTCACTAGCAAATACATTATTCAGATTGCTAATTTGTTTCCACAGATTAAAATATGCATCATAAAAATCTGCCCTATCTGATGGTGTGAACTCCAACTATAATTAGGATTAAATATTCTGACAGTGCCTTCTGAAAATATAAAGAGTAGATCCTGGAATGTTTTGTGAAATTATACCTTGTAGATATGATTCTGGACTAGGGCAGAAACAGGAACCATTCTGAATGTTGACATAAGCTTCAGTTTTTCTAGAGAACTGAGCCAATGCATATTTTGTGCTGCATTTTAAACTCAAAGTATGCTCAAGCTGCTGCACACCTCCAGCATTATAGAAGTTGGCTGATTAAAGCAGGTCTTTACCTTCCTGCTTCTAAGTGCCGCTCTGCAACTCACTCTTCAGACAAAAACATGACCAGCTGTTAAAATGTCACATCCACTCAATAAAGAAATGACTGCAGTAGCAAGTCAGATTTTAGTAGGGCACAAAAACAAGGAACTTCCTCCAAAGCAGAGATTTTCCAGGAGAAAATATGCCCATCCATCTCACAACATCTCCTCTGGGGTTTCAATCCACTGGGTAACATTGCCAACAACTTGTGCTGGCAGAAGCTAAAAGCAGCAGTCACACTCCAGTGGTTTGAACCTCACTGGACACCAGATACTCACCAAAGCCTCTCTACCACTTCTCCAATTCAGCTGGACAAGGAGAAGAAATAAAATGGAGAAGAAATAAATGGCTCGTGAGTTGAAATAAGGGCAGGGAGAGATCACTCATGAGTTACTGTCACTGGTAAAACAGTCCCAACTTAGGGAAATTAGTTTAATTTATTACAAATCAAATCAGAGTAGGGTAATGAGAAATAAATCTTAAAACACTCCCTTGACTCTTTTCCTTCTTCCAGGACTTTACTCTCAAACTCTATCCTCTCCCCACTGCCTGCCTCACTTTGGACTTTACCACAGGCTCTATCCCACTGCTATTGTTCCTGCTCAGCAACATTTTCCCCCTTTTTAACTATATTATCACAGAGGTTATACCACTGTCACAGATGGCCTTGTCCAGCAGCAGGTCCTAGTCTTGGAGTTGGCTGCCATTGGCTCTGTCAGACGTGGGGGAAGCTTCTGACAGCTTCTCACAGAAGACACCTATGCAGCCCTCTCATACCAAAACCCTGCCATATAAACCCAATACATACACAAAATATGGAATTAAAGATCTGATACTTACAGGCCGTGTGGAATAAACTATGTACCTTAACTACTAGGCTTCCTTATCAAAAGCATTGGTACAATTGTGAGATGTCAGTGAGCTGAAGGCACAGCATATATATTACTCAGTAACAGCAATCAGAGCTGTCTGTCTCAACCCATAACCCACAGAAAAGTGAGCACTCGTCAAGAAGATGGCATTAAAAAAGGACACTGCTGTCTGACAGGAAAGGTGATCACAAATACCAACTTGCCACCATCCAATTAACCCAAGTGCAATAGATACAGAAGTGCAAGGGCTGAAGAGGCTTTGGACAAAGTTAATCTATTTAAACTTGGTTTTGCCTAGAGTATATTTTTTTGCAAACTCTCTTCTCTTAATCATAAAGAATATTCTAGGGTTTCAGAGTGGTCCAAAAATATTTGTTCAAAGGCATTATATGACTAAGCACTATATACTACTGTATTTTCTTTTCTTAGTGTTTTCTTTACAGAATTTTAATAGAATAGAATTCTCATAAAATTTAATGCATCCAGGGCCTATGTTCTAGGTTCCTTTTGAAATCTATGAAACAGATTCCATGAACTGTATAATATCAACAGCATATTGTAACCAAAGTAGTCTTCTTTACCAGACAAGTGAGTGGTTTAAGCCAAGGTTTAATAGGTCTCTCCAATGCAAAAAGAAAAAGAGGGAAATATAAGGATTTGTAAACATAAAAACAGTACCTGGATTCAATAACAGCTTATTCCTAGCTTTTCAAAGCTCACTTTTTAAATATGGCAGGTTTTTTTTAAAGTTAGTTTAATGTGGCTTTTTAGATGTGGCTGGACTCCAGCTGAAGGCATTTCTAATCCTGAATCAAAGAGGTTTCCTAAGATTTTTAATGGAAGCGGAACATTAAAAATACATGAACATTGCAGTATAGGAAACTTATATTTCTAATGAAAATAGTCTAATTACCCAAAATAATTTAGTAGTCTACAGATTGCATGACAGAGCACTGATAGGTCAGAAATAGTGGAATATTAGACAGAGATGGGAAAAGAGAAGAGGAGAACATAGTGGTTTGGAGAAACAGCTCACAAAGGAGGCCACCAGTACCATTTGCATGCTGGAAAGCAGAGATGACGACAAATGACTTGACAAAATTTTGCAGAAACTAGAAGTTAGAGGAACAGAGCAAATAATTGAAATGTCCTTTCATTCTTAAGCCACTACCTAGCAATTTACATTACCTTAACTTTGCTACCAAGGAACATTTTAAACACTCATATTTTACATATGCATAGGATGCACTAACTATGAAATAGGTCAAAAGGCTACATCTGAAACTTGCTGGAAATAGCACCTCACATCAAGACCGACTTTTCCTACAAAGATGAGAATTTTATTGAATCGAGATAGGCCGCTGGGAAAAATTACAATTTGGCTATTTGCATATTTATTTTGTGTTGCAGAATTTGCTTACTCTAAAGCTGTTTGGCAAAGTCATATCAGCTGAGCCCCTTGCCAAGTTTGTATTATCTTAGTTAAAACAGAACTTCTGATGTCAAATGGAAACTTGATTATTGGGAATGGATGTCATAAAGAAAGCTGGAGTACTTCCAGTACAGATTTTTTTGCATAGTAGGTGCGGGACGAAGTAGTGAGTAAGGAGAAGGTTAATGTCACAATTTCAGTTTCCATACTTCTTCCTGATATCTTCTCTACACTTTCTAGGAAAAATATTATGAGATGTAAAAGGACAACCAATATATCAAAGGCAACTCCTGTCTTAGGACTGTGCTGAGATCTTAATCCTACTGTAATACCAGAGGTGCTTAGAAGATGAGTGTCCTGTAGGTTCTAAAACACTTTGAAATCAGTGGGAGAGAAACACAAAAGAACTTAACATAAGGATGCATTCCAGTACTCAGCCTCCCTTGTCCCTACGGCCACTCACTTATTCATGTTAACTTCCATGGGAAGAAGCTATGTTTCATCAGGCCTGTAGGAAGGGACAAAGACAACCTTTAGGGACAATCCTTTATTCAGAAATCATTGTAGCTACCATTAGGAACACTGAAGTAAAGGAAGCTCAGGGTATGGGAGGTAAGACCAGTAAAAAAATAGCCCTAACATGTCCATTCCTTGATCAAAAAAAATTTTTTCTGAATAAACTGGAGAAGCCAAAGGAATTTAGAGATACAGTACTGTTGTGATTTAGACTACACAGTTTATGCTTACATACTAGAAGGAAAATTTTTCTTCCTTTTGTACAGCAGTTTGTGATTTAGCAACACTCAGTAAATATTACCCAAGTGCAAGAACAGAGTTCTTCTGTTCATTCATTATTTTGTCAGCAGGCTGCTGAAAATAGTAGGTCAAACCCTGACATTTCTATTCAGGAAAAAGCCCTACAAAGGACCCAGCTATGAAAAAGGATTTAGCTTGATACTGTATGTTCAGAACAAAATAACATAGCCTTTAAAAATCAAATTTTAAAGAACTGCCATTTTGTTTAAGGAAGTAAGATGCACCTAATCTTTTTGCAGTAATATGACTATAGCACCAACTTTCCATATTTTCTCCTTCCTACACAATTTAGCCATCTGACTAGTTGATTGGGAGAAACAATTAACTTGCAACAGGCTGATCTTGTAAAATACAAACTGAAGATGCAATAAGGGTGATGAATGTCTGTGGCCAACTATTATGGCTGTTGCCTGTGTCTTCAGGCAGATGGAGGACAGTACTGGCAGCATATGGCATGGGAGTTTGGGCTTGGAAGGCAGATACAGCAGACTTCTGATAAAAGGAATTAAAACCAAAGCAGCATGGTGGCTAGAAAGCCAGTCTGACAGACCAAACTGTTGATCGCCTTCCTCATTTCTGCATCTCTACATCTTAGCCAGTTCTACAGGACCCCCTCTCCATTCCTACTGCTTGCCTTTTAGCTCTGCCTGCAGAGAGAGAGTCAAGAAGCCTTAGCTGGAAAGGGGCTAGAGCCAACAGTCATTTTGGCAGATGCAGCCAGGCAGCAGTGGTCAGCTGGTGAAGCTGGCCAGGGTGAAAGTCTCATCAAACTGTATGAATCCTGCTTGCTCCTTGAAAACCTTAAGGGATAACTGAGTGCTTTCGAAAATGGTTATTTGGGCACTTTGGTTGCTGGGATACACCAAAGCAAAAGGTGATGGAGATCAGCAGCTGTCCCTAGAGCCTCTCACTACAGCTTCAATGGTAAGGCCCACAGGAGTGCAGCGCCTTGGGCCCTGGGGTATAACAGGATACCCTGCACATCACACTGTCACCTGGCCACTGCTGCACGGAAGCCAATGCCTTAATCTTTTGCACTAGCTGTGCCCCAGTTTCCTATGGGCTTTAAAGTCTATAGGCATTTTTTTTTTCTCCCGACTAGTCTGAACACTAACCCTGGATAACCTTTCATCTCACGCAGTTCTCCTTCTTGTCACACCAAAGTTTGGACTTGTTTCTTCTCCCAATATATTCCCCATTTCATTCCTCTAGGCATCTTTTATCCTTATTATTTAAGAGGACCCAACTGCACTGTAAATGGAAGGGGTTTCCCTGCAGTTTGGTAAAATCTTAGAATGATTTCACTGATACTTTGTCATATATTTTCTGAATTACATTAAAAGAGGAGAAGCTGGTTTTAGTTAACCTTCTTGATAAGCAACAGTTGACAAGATCATTGAAAATTACCTACTTTCTCAACTCTATTGATGGGTCTGCTTATGTCCATGCATAATAGTGTAATGAGGAGTCACATCCTTTCAATATCTTTGCTATACCTATGCTATAGACAGACTGTGGCTTTCAAGAACTTTTTAAAGGGCAACTACCAGCCAGTTCAGTAGAAACTTTAGTGTTGTCAGTTTAAAAATAGTACATAGAATCATAGAATGATTTGGACTGGAAGAGATCTTAGAGATCATCTATTTCCATCCTCCCCTGCCATGGGCACCTTCCAGGAGACCAAGTTGCTCCAAGCCCCATCCAACCTGGCCTCAAACACTTCCAGGGATAGGGCAGCCACCATTTCATTAGGCAAACTGTGCCAGTCCCTTGCTACCTTCATAGTATATAATTATATACTAATCAGAAATTATACAATAGTGAAAACAGCCATTTTTTATAAGAACACTGGCTTTCATATGCAAAAAAAAAAAATTTCTCCTGAGGATAATACACATCTTCAAGATTCAAAATATTATTTTGCAAATTGGCGGACAATGCTAGTGACACAGCCTTGTCAGACTATAAAGAAAATAGCAACAAAACAAAGCACACAGTATGTGTATGTATGTGGGAGCACTTCAGGAACAAACAAAAAGGAATGCTGGCATGGATTGTCTGTGTTTGTAGCTATCGTGTTCTACGTTTAGCCACATTACAATGGGAAGAAGATGAGAAAATACAACAAAAATAGCACATATCTGCTTTTTGCAATGGTCCTGTTCATCTCTGTGGAATCTCACTGCTCCTCTGAATAACTATTGCTATCCTCAAATTGCTTTGTACTTCATCACAATATTAATAATCAAAGACTCTCCTTCAGAAAATGGGTACAATTGCTTTGGAATTAGTAATATGAAATTTATGCTGATCCACCAAACATCATTCATGCTCTTGGACCAAAGAAGAATTAAGTACATGACATAAGTGAAAGGAGCTCCAGGGAACTCATGTAACAGCAGTCTGCAGGCAAAGATAACCTACACTAACACCTAAAGGATGGAAAAAACAAACAGATTGCAGTTTGGTATCATAAAATCACGACGGTCTTTTTTCACACCAGAACACAAATTAACCTAAATACAGTCTCCCTAAATAGATGGGTACAAATGCCAGCCTGAATGCACAGCAAATTCCTGCGTCAGCCCTCTGAAAGTTTCAGAAGGGTTTGCACAGCTTCTCATCAATGAGCCTCAAACCCTAGCAGAACTGTCCCAGTGTGGGAAAAGAGAATGAATGGCCAGAATACTTCAGAGAGCACAACCGCTGGTTCAAAACTTCAGGTTTGTTTCAAAAAAAAGTATCAAAGATTTAAAAAATTCCACACCATGATGGCTTTTAAACTTCTCAGATTTACCATAATGAAATGAAAAAGCAATAAAAACATTACAATTGTTTTATTTAATTACCCAAATTTTGTCAGAATTTTAATTTCTAGAGATATTACTTCTTCCATTTGGTTTGTATTTTCATCCTCTGTTTTCCTTTGAAGAAAAAAAGGAAGGAGAAAAGATGACAAAATGAGATAAAGCAGAAATGTTCTTATCACTTATAAGCCTAAACTTCAGATATTCATTTTTCCTGAAGACGCAATTTTCGAATACAAACAGCAACATTATCTTCAGTGGAAAGCATTCAAACTCTAAAAATGTGTCCAGTTAAAATCTTGCTTTGTTATGTTTGTAATTTATTTTTATCTTTCCTAGACAATGAAATATGTGAGTTTCTCAAATTGAAATTATATGCAGAGCATAACCACATCAAACTGGTGGCTCGTGCAGCCTACTATGACCTTCAAAAAGACGTATCATAATCTTCTGATTTTGTATACTATATTTATTCAGTGCCGTTGTGGCTCTTACTAAAGAGGTTGGCCTTCCTTAAGCTCCCTGCCAAACTCTGGGAATCATTATCTCAAGGGAACTATAAGAAGAATTACTATCAAGGGAGATAACACTGCGGTCTTTTTAATAAGGACTCTTCTTGACATTGAAGCACGTGCTACATGGTGGCAAGGGAAAGTCTGTTGAATATAATTTCTTCATGCAAAGTTATTTGAATCTTATATTGGTTTGGTGCTTTTTAAAATGCAATTATCAATTCACTTTTATCATGGTGCACTTTCTTCTTTCAGGTGACTACATCTCGGATTGTTTGGGGGTGATTTTGTTTTTCATGTTGCATATTCAACAAAGATGCAACCCTAAAGTAGAGAGTTCAGTATCACAGTCAGTGGTTAACAACTCTGCAGCCTTCAAGGTGGCACTGGAGACATGCACTTCCCCCAGCCTTCAGGGCTATATTTCCTTCTTTATTTGTGAAACTACGTAGGTGGTTTCAAGAAGAAAAAAGAACATGAAAGCCTTGCTATCTTTTGTAGCAAACACTTCTCCAACAGAATGATCTGAAATGGGAAGGAAGCATGAAAGAGGCTTTATTGTTTTTGTGAGAAAGGTTAATAGCAAGAGCTGCATTTAAGAAATAAAAGAAAAAAAAAAGGTGAGGGAAATGAAAAAAAAAGCCAACAGCTATGTCCCAATTTTGATCAAAGCAATAGAGAGGTAGCTGTTCCAAGTGTCTCCCCATTTTTCTGGATAACTTTATAGACATGCAAGATACAATACTTCATTAGTAACTTTTTTTTTAAACATCCAACTGCATGCAACAAACAGCAAGGAAAACTCCTTCCTAATACTCCTCCTATGTGCCATCCTCATTAGCCAATGCACCTTCTGAGAGGATTCCAAGAAAAGGAGTGAGATTCAAACCCTACAACACTTTCTCTCTTCAGGTTTTCAGGACAAATGGACAGTAAGGGGTACGAAATTATTCTGTGTGCATACTAAAACCTGACTTTTTTTGTGATTTGCAGTTTTTCCAACCACTATCAGTTGGGCTGAGACTCTAACTCATTTGCTGGAAACTACCAAGCATCTACAGAAGAATTGGCATTTTCTTTTATTACCTGTGTGGATTGAGATCAACTGCTAACTAGAAATTAAGGGCATTGTTTAATCCTGGCAGCATTCCTTAGACTTCAGTGTTGTTTATCTAGAAATACATTTGGCTTGAAAACTGTTGCTTTAAATTGATCCTCTGAGTCTTCTTAACCCTGTTAGCAGTGGAGGACTGGGTATACTGCATTATTTTCTGAGATTTGCCTGTGGTTTACTTGCAAAAGCCACTTTACTATCATTGCATTGACACGCAAATGGAACCTGCACTTAACCCTGCCACATTTGCCAACTGAACACAAATCAAAGATTTCCACTCTTCATTGTCAAAAAGATGAACTATTTTCTGTCCAACTCAAAGAGCCCTAGTATATCCAGATCAGTCACTTTCCAGAAATGATGTAAGCCACAATACTGGGTCTTGACCACTAACGTCTCAGAACATTTCCCTCTTTTGACTATGGGTTTATGTGTACTTTTCTTGCTGTGACAAGCAATTTTGAGAACAGTCTGCAGTTCCATTTGTGTATGTCACTTACAAGTTATAGTGCTTTTTGTCTTGTATACCAGGGTTAGAACAATGATCTGAATTGCTCCTTCCTGAAGAGTCTCTCATAAAACTATGAAAAGGAAAAATGGGAGAGATTAAGGAGGAAGCAGACCCACAAAAGCATCAATACCGTGTACCAAAATACTACTGCTAGCACAGATCAGTGTCTCTACTGGGTGTTTGAGATAGCTGAAAAAGAGAACAGACGCAATGACTCATGTTACTAAAGGTACAGTGCTTGTGATCAGAGCTGAGTTTCCTGGATTGTTAAATCAGCAACTTTCTTAAATGTTGAATTAAAGACATTTTAAATAGTATTTCAAAGTTACAGTTGGTTACATTTGAGCAATTCAACATTAGCCAAGTGGTGATCTTAACAATGCCACATTAAATATTTTCTTTTTAATTAAGGTAATAGCTAAGCTCTGAGGATGGGTATTGGTTTACACTTCGTTAATTTTACTGTTAAATGGAAAATAAGATATAGAAAGAGATTAGCAGAACACTGTGACAGAAGGGCCCTTTCAGCCAGCCTGAACCATCACAATGCTTGCAGTTCCAGAGCCATCAGTTTCAGAGTGAGTCAGGCTGTGTGTGCAGGAGCCCCGAGCTCAGGGTGGCTCAGCACCCACAGCTGCACACACAGCTCATAGGAGCAGCCAGCACACACCGGTCTGACAGCCACGCTGGCTGCTGTCCACACAACACAGTTCAGCTTCTGCACAGATACAGGTGAACTTTGTTTTTCAGCAGCAGAAGGGCAGTTCTGCAAGCTCCTTTCTATTGGCTGGTGGAGTATTAACACTGGGTATCGTTCCAGCATGATAAAGGGAAAATTTATGTATGCCAGCAACAATTTAGGCAGCAAATTACCTACTTTGCTTACCCAAGTTTAACCAGATTGCAACATGATACAACATTGCTATCATGTAACAAAATCCTGCAGTTTCAAGAGGATTACTTAGATTTGAATTAGAAATTAAAATTAGTAGTGCTATACAGAGGCTTCTATAATAGGAAAGTCTCAAAAAACTCAAAGTACTTCAAACTAGAAAAGTTAAAAATGTGAAAGTAAGAGATGTACAAAATAATGTATGAAACTGAGAAGTCAAGTCAAGCACTTTGATTCATCTTTTCTGCTTAACAGACAACTTATGAAACTATGTTATCCTTTTCTAACACAACACTAGTTTGTAATCTAGGCATGTATTTGCTACAAAATATTTTTGAGACCACTGCATTAGGAGTTAACATTCACAGAGGTAACAAAAATTTCTGAGGATGAAATCTTCTTTTCAAGAGACCAACAATAAAGACTCTTGTGCTCCAGAATATAAAATGAACTGATAGTTCTTAGAGAAAAAACTTTTGCTGGAGCCCAAACAAGGAGTTGCTTCCTCTCCTTGTGTTGGTTTTGCTTGGTAAAAGTTACTGGCTAAGAAATTCCCTTCTGGAACACATTGATAATTCTTCTGTGTTCAAAATTATCATTCTGAATATAGGAGCTCTTAAAAGTTTTTGTCATGGATTTGGGTCCTGTTTCCACAAGCAGTAAATGCTTAATCTGATTTTTCAAAATTAGGCCCACTCCTCTAATATACGATGAAAAGAAGCTCCTTTACCGTTCATAATTACTAGAGAAAATTGTTAACCGCTAAGACATGTAAACGGCTTTCCTCATGCTCTCCGTTTGAAATTATCACATAATTCTTGCTCACAGGATTTATTACAGGGTAAGGGAAGATTCTCATTGGATCCATTCTGAAAACATCAGTAGCATATCACTGCTCGCCAGGTAAAGAGGGACAGCTGGCAGAGCATTTACTCCAGTGACTGGAAGAAAGTGAGTAGTTTGCTTTTGTGAAGGAAGTCATGGTTTAACAAATCAGTTGGAGAGCTTCATGTCAGAAGATCCTAATCCTACCCCTTATGTTGGAAGGGACTTGCTGTGTAACTTGCAGGAAGCATAATAGCAATTTCCCCCCTCTTTATTTTTCAAATGAGAACAACATTTTTATTAAGTGGGTATAGACTGCTCAGAGAACCCAGAATGGGAGAAGTCTAGACAAATGCAAACTTCACCCAAGTATTGTCTGACCTCTTACTGAAATATTTACAGATTTGTTTGCAGGCTGAACAGCTCCTGATAGCAGGATAGCTTGTTTCACTGCACAGTCCACCCTCCTGTCTGCAGCTGTTCTCAGGGGACACATGTAATCATCACATTTGTCACGATGGCAATGGTGATAATGATACCGTGTGCACTAATGAAAGGCAAGTACATATTTCACTTTCTGTGAGGGCTGGTGCTTGGGCAACACTGCCTGCCAGCTGTCTCTGTCCACAGCACAAACTGTAATTTAGTTAACAAAATGAGCCATTTCAGAGATCAGTCATTATCCTGCCTGTCTTTATCCATTTACAGTTGCTACCAGTGATAAACATAGTAGGTCTTACAAACAAGGCCTTTACAGCTGGAAAGGATGGAAAAATAATCACAGAAAAAAATAGGACTCTTGCCCAATCTGGTCTGCCTAGTCAGGTTTTTTACCAGAGTTCTGGAACTTCTACTTCTCATCTCTAAAGTTAAGCAAAGTATCTTGGACACACAATTTATTCTCAATTTTGCATCTTCACTTCCGGCTTCCTTGATACTTTACAGGTTTTTTGTGGTAGCTGTGGTCTGACTAGAAATTCTCCCTAAAATCTCTTTCTGCTTTATATCCACCATGTGTTTTAAAATCCAGATGGATGTTATGGTTCAGTTAGTCTCCCAACTAAATGAACTTTTAGGGGTCAAACAGCTTCATGGCCATAAAGAAACAATGTTTGTCACTATTGAAGTTTCACCTCCCATTTACATGAAATTTGATGAAAGAATTCAGAATATTTTGTTGATTTACTTTTCCCCTCTGTTGATGGAACAAGTATATCCAGACCCCTCTCATAATCAGTAGTGGGACCACTGCTTATAATTCAATATTAGTCAAGTGCTGAGTGAAATTCTGAGCATAAATCATTCCACATCATGGTCTACAGCTTCAAGGTCTCACTCATTTTCCTCTCAGTATCTAGTTAACATTTGGTACTGCATCCTCCCTTAATTCAGTTGCCATTTACTCCATTCCTTTATCCCCATCAAAAAGAAAGACCTTGTATCTTTGAAAAGTGCAAGGATCTGCACATCACCAGAAGTGGGAAGAAAGATCTGGTTTAGCCTTGAGGGCTTCAGAGCAGTATCAGAAGAGCCCTAATTCATTTTTTGAGAAGCCACTCAAGTCTCCCACTGTCACTGCTGATGAGGGGCATGAACACTCCCTGCTCACTGAATGCAATCAACTTAGGTCTTAATGACTCTCCAGATGATTTTAAATGTCTAGACCCATACCCTAATCACAAGGATTTCCACTAAGATTTGATTCTGAAAATGGTAACTTGAAAAGAAACTTTATCTTCCATCTGGACTTCACACAAAATTACTGCATTGGAGTAAAAAAGGTGGAAAAGGGATGACACCAGGTCTGGATTTTCCCTATTCATACCACAAGAGTAACACTATGCTACCATTTAATGACAGTGTTGTGCAGTTTACTTTGTAAATAGTTGTGAAGAGCTGCAAAATCTACTGAAAGACACATAAATAGTTAACATACATTATTCTCTGAATAAAATACAAATCGTGGTGATCCTTAAAACATTTACTTAATAGTTACAATTAAGATTGATTTGCTAGCAAAATTATGCAACTATTCATACACTATCCTATAGAGTACAGCCACTACAGTACTGGAAGGTAACATACAGACGCCTTTGGTGGGTTTTTTGGGTTTTTTTTTGTTTATATTTATGATGCTTGTGCCAATGAGGCACCTGCAAACCCTACTTCATTGGTAAGCACTGTAGCAGAAATAAGTCACAGATTATTAAAATATGACAATATGAATCCAATATTCTTTTTATAAGCAATCAAATGTACTAGGAACCTTTGGATCTACAAAGACGTAACGAAACACCAGATAAAAGAAAACAGGTGTCAGACAGAATTTCAAAAGACCTTTTAAAAAAGCACTTTACCAAAAAACCCTATAAACATCATAACAGGAGAAAAAGTGCTGTAAAGAATTAAAAAATTATAAAAACAAAACAAATAGAAATTAGGATCAAAATTGTGGGGGGCAGGGGGTGGTTTTCAGTAAGATAAAGAAAACAATGCAGACACTGCTTAAGGAGCCCCATCTCACATAGTTGTCAGTGCTGTGGAAAAGGATGTAAATAACAAAGAAACAAATCTGCAGCTGGTACAAAATTATTTAAGTTATTTCTTAGTAGGAGCTCTATGAAAATAGTCTATGCAATGGCAAATTAAATTTACTGTTGACAGATGCAAAGAAATGCATGCTGAAAATAACTAATAACTGCATGTGTACTGCCAAGTTCCAAATTAACTGGAAGCACCAAGAAAAAAGGCCCCTGTGTGTGCATCTCAATCTGTCAAAGTCTAAACATGAGATACAACATGGGATGAAGATCCTAAATGAGGGACACAGCAAAACCACTCAGGCAGAAAACTTCAAATACTTGGGAATTTATTGTGAATAGATTTTTTTTTTCCTGAAACCTCTGCTCAGTTGTTCCCTATTTCTGATACAGGCAAGTTTTGACATTAAAATTTGGTGGAAACCAAACAGCAACAGAACATAAGTTAATCTGAGACCAAAAAAAAGTGATATCCCTTAAAGAGACAGACTTTGAAAACTATTTCCACATATATGTCTGCACATGAGGAGGCCACTTTGAAAACTATTTCCACATATATGACTGCACATGATGATGAGCATCATCAACCCTGGATCCTACAACATGTCCAGATAGATGCTGATTAGATGAACCACTGGTCCGAAGAATAATATCCACACCTATGGCATTGCAATGCAATCCAGTTTTGCCCTCGATAGCACTTTGTCAAGATGTACATAGGCAAGGCACATATTCAACCTCCTTTTATTTTTTCTTTCTATTACAAAGGAGTCATTGCTCAGACTAAAGTCTTAAATTTTCCAGATTGTGACACATCTCTGATGGATGGATGATTCATATCAAATGAACCAAAGCCATGCACAGCCTTACATCAGTGATGGAAAGATGCTTAAAGCACATGCCAAGTGTGTTTATTTCTTAGGGGACCCTATTCCAGGCAAGGCAAAAGAACAGCCTGCTTGGCTTTGTGGATGATGCAAACAACGGAGGCAGAACTCACGTTGCATTAAGTGTTTTGTAACAACTTGCAAAGCAGAGAATATGATCTGACAAAGGGGTGGAACACATAGGAGGAAAAGAAACTTAGGAAGATTTGGCAGCATATCCATGGGTTAAATGTGTAAAATGTAAGAAACATAAAAAGTATTTAAGGAACGTAAGCTACAAAAAATTACTCCTCCTCAAACCCTGAGAGTTCCCTACTGATATAATTAGACTAAAAACCAAACCACACAGACAAGGCAGCAAACTCACCTTGGGACGTGATCTAGTTTAAGTAGACATGGGGCTGCTAAGAACTAAGGTAGAAGAGAGAAATGCAAAGGAGTTCCTGTTTTTTCCTTACCTTGCCCTTGTTCCAAGCAGTTGTACTTGTTCAAATCTCATGAGTTTAAAAATTTATTCCTTACCAGAGCAGGATAATTACATTCCTATCTGTCCCTGCTGGGATAAAAATAAGGTCAATGTGTCACAAGCAAGATGATCTCAGTGTGCAAAAAGGAAGAATATTACTAACTGGAAATCACTGAGCCACACATATGCCTCTCACTCCTGCACACTATGAGATGATTTAAAATTCTGAGATCAGAAAGAACAAATAAAAAAGAAAGAAGGAAAGAATAAATAATAAACACTCCTTTCTTCACATCAGTAGGCATCTTCAGGTTCTTATTAATACATTCAAGAGGAGAGGATAAATAAGCCACACAAGTATCCCTAATCTAAACCTCTATATCTATGTTCTCCATACACAACCCAGACCTGTTTGAAATGATTGTGTGTTTGGTTGTCCTCTTGATTGTGTGTTTGGTTGTCCTCTGTCCTCTACATTCTTGTCTGGAGAATATACCAATCTAACCATTTACACAGTTTAAATTAAAAACATCCTGATCAACCTGGTCAAATTATTATATGACAAACTAGGACTGGAAGACAATATGACTGTGAATGAGTTTAACGGAGTGGGTAAGAAGAAAATGGACATTTTTACATATATCTACATTGAAAACAGAAAAAAAGTCTAATAGCAGGTGCAACCCCCTTGCCTTCTCTTCCCCTGCCTCCACACCTTCATCCAAATAACTCAGGATTAAAGTACCAGAAGACATTTCACATTTCTGTAAGATCAACCTGACAGCTTACCAGCTGTTTCTTTACTCTTCATCCCACAATGGCATGAGTAATCCAAAGAGTGTTCTCACTTTCTCTGCTAGCAGCATGGTTACCTGCTGTTCACTTCTCCTAGTCTACTCCCTGAGCAGCAAAGTACTGTCTCTTATATCCTACTCACTTTGCAAACCACAGGATCTGATATTGTGTAAGAGCAACTATTACCTCTATCTCATCCGGTAGAAGTTCTCATGCTGGGAAAACAGCTTCCCATCTCTTTTCTCTAACATCACTGCCCCAAAGATACATTGGCCAATTTTTGGTGCTATTACAGTACCTTGGCCTGAAGAAGAAATTTATGGGCCAACTTGTATTTCAGCTGTCTCCTTAAATACTAAAAGAGCAAAAATACAAGTATTGAATAAGAGATAAATATGGTCAGTTTGGAGTAAGGTCCTGGTCTCTTAATAGTTACCTAGTGGTGTCTAAGAATGAAAGATACTAGTGCAACAGACTTTGAGGAGATACAAGTCTTGTACTCTCAAAATACAAAACTCTTAGAAAAAAATACTATAATAAAATCACTACCTAGGACTTGAGCCAATCCTTGCAGATATGTGTAACTTATCCTGGGTTGCACTGTATCACCTGAAGTCTAGAAGTCTGAAGAAAGTACATTTAGTGTCACAATCAATAGCTGGAAGGACACTTGAAAAACAAGTGTGCCCCAAACTCTCTGGTGAGTCTCGTGGGTTAACACCTGCCATGTCCCATTATATCAGCCTGAGAACATGTAAGGGTCGAGGATGTGTGCAGCCTTACTCCCCCATCTTTTTTTTTTTTTTTTTTTTTTTAAGGATATTTTGCCTGTTGCCTGTGCCATTCACTGTTTTCTGAATAATTGTGTCTGTGTAAGTAAAAGGCCTGTGGGATTTGTTTGCCCTTCTGGCAAAGCATGCAAGCATGTCCTAAAATGGAGAGCCAGACTTCCATTGTGTTTGCCAGTGCTGTACAACTGGCCTTTCTGAAATGCTACAAAACAGAAATGGGCTAAAGGAGGATGGCAGTAGTTGCCAAATGGCATCTCCTGTCAAATGTACACAGTGCTCTGGATAGCCACTTGGGTGAAGAAGTAAAAAGCTATCAGCACTGGGATAGAAACAGACATCCAATATCACCACCCACACAGATGGAGGAAAATAGAACACCTCACCGGTAATGGTTTTCAGAAAGGACACAAAGCAAGAAACAAAAGAGGACAGACTCCAATGGCACTTTTTTTTTTTTTACAACAGGTTGTTTTTTTCCCCATCTCTCTCATCTAGTGTCTAATCCATACAGGAGCCTAAATCCCATCTTAAAAAAACGCTCTGTTTCTGGATGCGCTTTACAGACAATGCAGTATGAACAGAGGAAGGCACTGTGCTTAATAAAAAAGGACTTTCCTGTCTCATTCTCTGTAATCATATAATAATATCTCACATACCAAATAAATGGAGACAAAACATAGAAACGAAAGAAGGCTCAGAATTCAAAATGTGAGGCACAGGTATTACCAAGTTTCTTTGAAGTTTTTGACTATCTTTCTGCAGCTTCCTCAAAATAAGGCAATAAACAAAATCAACAGAAATAATACTGATACTGCTAGCAGTAATGATTTATCCTGTGACAGAGCAAGAAAAAACCATCAAGAAAGTGGCCTTGCCACACTCAGTGACAGGACAGCATCCATAGCATAAAGGAAACACAATACAAATGAGCAACACAATGGGACGCAGGACAGATAATGCTTGGTTTGTCTTCTAACAGGACTTGTTTAGCAGTAGATCAGAGAAAAGAGACTGATAGAGGAGACAAGGAAACAAAAGACAGAGACCAAGTCTCAGAAGAAGGGAAGCAGCAGAAAATAAGTGGATTAAATCACCAATCAATAGGATGGCAGGAAGTTTTCAGTATTTTTGTCCTCTACATAAGTTCTTTGAAGAAAACAGTTATAGAACAACATATTGAAGCTCCAGTAAAACCTATATTACAGTATAGTCAATATTATTATCACTGTTTAATAAAATTTTCTTTTCTATACAGTCACAGCTCTAAGACCACCACAAAGCATTCTGATGCACTTTGAAACCAGGACATGGCACAATGGTTAGCAACTAAATGAAGGCAAAAATGAAATTTGCAATAAAACATGTTTAAGCAATTTGGGCCTGGGAACTAATCTGCCAATGGGAAGTCAGTCTACTCAAAAAAACTATTAGCTTGGGAAAAATGCCATAATGGGAAACTACAGGTTTAAAATTTAGTTGCCAAGTGATTACAGCCCCATTTGAACTGGGCCAAGGAAGCAAGGCTAGCACACTTTCTGCTGTGAAAAGCACACAGATATTTAAAGACCGTAAGCACAGTTGGAACGTCAGTTCTACCATCTGTCTTAAATGGATCCTCTTCAATAATGGTTCCACCCAACACAATTTTGAAGCCCTATTTTTGTGTCAGCTCTGACAGCAAGACAATGTTTTCGCCTATAGCCTCTAAAATGGTCTTTAACTCCCTTCACACTTACCATAGCTTCTTGGGTTAAAAAGATTACAGCCAAAACTAAATACAGCATCCAGGATTTATAATGGAAATCAACATGAAACTCACATGTACTTGTTGAGTTTGTTTTGGTTCTCTGTGTGCGTTTATTATTCAAGACTTGCCACAGAAAAGTCAAAGTCAGCATTTCAAAATCAGGTTCATGCAAAAAAACTGGGTAGTGATGGGAAAAATATAGGTGAAAACAGTGCTAATATGGTTGACAGCAATGCTTGCTCCACCAGTCTCCAGAAAGCTTGTTTCACTTGTGTAGACAGCTCATTATACCAACTCTATTCACAGGACCACAATCACTGCATATCAGAGGGTAGACAAGTCAAATTTTAATAGTAATACTTCCTGAGGATGTGCCTGTTCCTTTGTAAAACTCTGTTTGATTTCAAGCAACAAGTCCCATGATTTGCCTCTGGCAAAGCAGAGTTGATGGTTCCAACAAGGTCTGTGGTCATTCTACACTTTTATTATGGCACTTGATTTTAGCATAGATTAAATTCTCCACAGCTTTAACCTATTACTGCAACCCTAGGGTATATCACCATGTCCCGCAGCCATAGGGAGGAGGAGAGAAGATCCAGCAGGCAGGAATTGTGCAGCAAGATTGATTTATTTAATTATTTTGCAAACTCTTAAAGACTTTTTTCTTCATAGCCTAATTGGACAAAGGATCAGCCACCCCTTGGGGTGGTTGGCTAAAATCCTAAAACATCCATTGTCAAAATATTTTCCTACTATACTATAAACAAGACTTTTCAAGGCTGCAGATGCTTGGTTGTTTACATAACTCTGCTACCTCTTCTGTGAGAGAGAAAAGTCTCTCACGGACTTAGAAAATAGCAAGAAAATCCTTGCTAGCAGCATTTTTATATCCACATTAACCAAGTGTAAGCTTTGTAAGTTTTGAAATAAAACTTCTCCCTTCGTCTTCCCAAGAAGAGCAACTGTGAGAAATGAGAATATACTGAAAGTATGGAGATGACATCTAACTGATACCAAACTATAAAATTTTGGAGGTTGCTGTTGAATAAAAATTCAACCCACTTCTAGAGAAACTGTTAATATTGATGCTAAATTGTCCATCTCCTTGAATGGTTCCAGAAAACGTAAAAGTTACCACTGAGTGTGCGAGTTAATCCTGTATGTGAGACGGTGAGTACCAGAACCTTGCACCATGAATTGTAAATACCGTGCTTACAGCATGCAAGCATGACTCATTGATCTATCTGTACAGATGAATTGCATCACTCCTGAAATGAGAGGGAATGTTGCATACCCTTAATAGCACATAGCAATGTCAAACATCACTTTAAACCAGGAAATGTTTATTCAAGAAATGTAGAACTTAATCTGACCCATGTGTCAGGCCAGTACATTTTTCCCCATGTTCTTGACTTTGTAGCAATGTTCTTGCATTTGCTTTGGGAATTGCATATATAAGCACAAAGCAATATAAACTCCCCTCAGTTTTTGAAAGCTACTGAGATTACAGACAAGCATGCCCTGCCTACAGCTGCACTTACACTTCAGTGCAGTACGGAACAGACATACTCAAGAACACAGCACCTCAGTAGTACATGGCTCTGAACAATCAGCTCTCTACAGTGGGACAGGTTCTTCAATACCTTCTCTGTATGGAAAGATGGGGTTTCTCTCCCAGCCTTAGCCACTATGATTCAGACATGTATTCATAGTTGACTAGAATACTCCCATACTCAGTAGTGAGTAGGAGCACTTTTGGAGTGAGAGTCGACCTGTTTATCCCAATCTGCTCACTGGGAGCACCTATCCTTCTACTGACTATAAACAGAACCCAGAAAACACCACTGGGCTTAAAATGCAAGATCACAGGTAGCTGATGATATGTAAGCTATATCTCACATTAAAACTGAATTAGTTTTCTTTTTGTAGCTCTTTTTCATTGTTATCATCCTCTGACTATACCAAAAGTGTGAAACTTTAGCAGGTCTTTTGGTCCACTGTTTTTAAGGAAGATGCATTATCTCAAAATGTACCTACATCTGCCATCCTTTGCTATCACATAACAACGCTTATTGACCTCAACTGGCCCAAGTATGTTTTCAAGTAATTATTTTCAATACATGTGTTTACCTCTACTTTTTTGTTTTGTAACCATGTGAAATACAGAAACACTTAGGTTTTAAAAAAAAAAAATATTATGCCAATAATGCCCAAAAGAAGACATATAGACTAAATATGCTGGGAGCTATAAAGGCCCCAATGAAATGACAGTACTCTGAATATGAGAAAGGAGGTTAAGACATAGGTTTTCACCAAATATGCCACAGCCTTGTTTTCTCATAGCAAGCAAATCTTTAAATGTATTGTGTAACACCCCCACTCTCCATAAACGGGCAGTATGGAAGTTGCCCATGGTGTCTTAATCAAAACACTGGGACAGAAAGATAATAAAATTGCGTAGTATTATTACTGAAATAATTCCTGTGTTTATTTTTTTAAATCCTAGTTTTTCATGAACTGCATTCTCATTAGATTTTGAGGCAGTCAGCATCAAATTCTAAACAGCAATAGTAAACCTCATGAATCATTTTGGCAAAACCTTCCTTGAAGTGACTTTGAAAAGGCGAGACAATTTTTTCTAGCTTTATCTTTTTGTCTTTGAAAACTGGCACCATCACACACTGAAATACATACTTCCCCACTCATAAACAGCAACATACTTACAGCTAACTTTCTACCTCTTGCAGTTTGAAACTTCAAAAAATCACCTCCCTAATATGTGCTTCTAATTAAATTTCAGTCCCTAACCACAGCTGCTGTGATTCATGCAAACCCTGCAAGGTTCAGTGTTAATTAATGAGGGCTCTTTAAATTCTCTGAGCCAGGGTGTGGGAGAGAAATAGGGTGTATGCAAGACATGAGGATTTCTCGCAGTTGGTTGTAGGGTGTTGCGGTGCCCCTCT
Organism: Corvus hawaiiensis; assembly: GCF_020740725.1. Lineage (NCBI taxonomy): Eukaryota > Metazoa > Chordata > Aves > Passeriformes > Corvidae > Corvus > Corvus hawaiiensis. The sequence continues at coordinate 21,302,967 of NC_063218.1, forward strand.
GGGAGGCAGCTCAATTACAGTATGCATCCAAACAAGAATGAAAAAGAAGGTGGGGAACTGGGAACAGAAACCCACACAGTGTATTATTCATAAGCAAATATATAATTATGCAGTCTCATGAATTAAGGATCTACACGTTTAAAGAAAGACAGAAAAAATGTGTCAGAATATTGCTTTGCAGTGTATTGGTTTAATAATCCCTTCTTCCTACAAAAATTTAGAGGTAAAGTGGGACACAGCCAACAGATCCCAGGGGCCTCTAGGCAATCAAGGGACAATTTCTGACAGGTACAATCTGAAGTATTAATAAATCTCATGGAGTGTGGATTTCTACAATCCTTTTTGGGACTGCAATTCGAGGCTGCAAATGAAAGCACCCAGCAGCTCAGTATCTCTACAGATAAGGAATTTCAAGGTGAGATTCTAGAGCTTTGCTAAATAAGCAAAGCAGTCAGTCTGGCTCACATGCATGTAAGTTCATAAATAATCACAGTTATTATAATGTATTTGTCTTATGCACAGGACAGGCTGCTCGAGCCACCAAAATTCTCTCTTCAGCTAAACGTCTGCCAGTCGAGAACACATCTACTCCTCACGGGTTGCACAAAATATTGATCTGAGGAGGCTATAATTGGTTGGATACAAGGATGAGCATTTGACCTTTTTGACACTTATTCTTCAGTATTTATTTTTTATGTAATTTCAGTATCTTGCCTCTCCAAAACATCTTTCATTCTTTATGTCTGTTCTTGGCAATGCAGCACAGAAGCTATAAGACCCCAGTACCAGGATCTGAAATTAAGTAGCCTATAGCTAAATGAAACCTCAGAGGGGAGGTTTAGAGGAATAGAGTGTAAATTAATGAGGAGGGATTTGGCCTTAGCTTTCACAGTTCTTCCTCTTACAAAATATTCTTTGGTACATTTAACAGTCCTGAGTAGTCATATCCTCAGTCGTTATCCTACCAAATGACTGATATTACAGGTGCTCTGAAAACTCCAATCCCACAGGTGATCAGTATCATGCTTGCACTTGGGGTGGAATCACATCTTTCCCTCTTCACTTTCAGAATGAAGCTTGCAGTAAAGACATCAGCAAACCTTCCCAGAATCAATTTCATGTTTGGTCCTCTGAGGACTTTAACTAACAGTGGATAGCCACAAAGCTTTTGAAAACACAGTATTTTTTTTCTCTTAGTAGAAATTCTGCATAGGATAAAAGAAGAAACCAGATTTTTAAAGTAATGGGAAAAACCCCCTAATTCAATATCTATCCCAACCTAATGCTTATTGTTCCTTGCTGGTTTGGAAACCCTAACCCAGGGATACTCAGCTGTTGTTTTTAATGAGTGTGTGGGTACCAGATAACTTGATCATTACTTTTTCAAGCCAAGGACTTAGCTCTGCCTCTGCTGTGCTAGTCTGAGCTAGGTACTCCCTTTGCAGGGGGTACACTACAGCTGCTCACAACATAAAGAAAAGACACACAAAAAGTCTGAAAGCAAAGCTAGCATGTTGTCAAGGTCTAAGCATAATTTATCCACTGCCTACATCTAGATCTGAGTCAACCTCAGGAGGAGCCTTAGACAAAGCTCTTCAAAATCTTCAGCAGGCAGAGGGGGCTGCTCTATTAAACAATTGGTTTACCAATGGAAACTCTTTCAGGCTACAGGTTCTCAGTTCTGGTTAACATCTTTCGGATTTTAACACTTGGATTTTGCCTAATAAGGACAGAAACTTGAGATACACTGCCACTGGAGCCTTTTGTATTATTATGGATAGCAGGTTGAAGCCAGTATGGTCTAAGAACAGCACATTGTTTTCTTCTGCCTATTTCTGTTGCCAACAGGCGACAGCTATCACCATTCCTTCTCAGATAATTTTACCATTGGCAAGCCCTCCATTTCCCCAGAAGGAATTATAAAATGGCTAGTCTTATTTCCTTGAGATACAAATAATTTTTGATACTTAGATCTTAAAAGACAGGAGAAAAAGCTTTCCCTTATTTTCCCCAGTATACTCAGGAAAAGGTGCCCTCAGTCTGACCCCCTGGGAGAGCAGGATTTTTCTTTCATTTAGGCTAAGGGAAAAATCCAAAAAACCACATCAAGACTAGTAATGCATGGAATTGCATCATTGGCAATTCCTAAATATTATAGCAAAATATACCTTTTAGCTGAAGTAGAGGAGGCCTAGTTTTCCAGAGTCAAACCAGACGGGCTCCAGTCCAATTCAGCGCTATAATTGCACTTACTAGATTTGTCATGAAAATTTTACCATGTTCTGATTTATCCCAGACTATAGGCTCACGGGGCTGCTATCCTCCAGAAGTGTTCTCTAAACCCTTAGCTGCTACTCGTATTGGATTGTAATTTGAATGTTTCTTTCTACCAGTCTTTTTTCCACTAGAGATCCACTGCCTTTCTAACACTCATTCATTTGTTTCTGAAAGGGTAATCTTTTACCCCAGTCATTTATTTCAGAGCTACAAGAAGCTACATACACGAAAAAACCTGCACCGGTTGGAGGTTTTGCTTCATCTTCATGCCCCTGATTCTCTACAATACTCTAGGGTATAGGCAGTTCAGATAGCACAATGAAGAAAATTATTTGTGGTTTCATCTGTGTCAGTTTTGGTTTTCTATACCCTTTCTTGTCCTTTACAGCACATAGGAGGTTGTTTTCTCACAAGCATTTCTGACCACAATGATGGAAGCAGCATAACCTCTTGTGGCACTCACACAGAATACTACCACTACCTGCTACAGAAAATTATGCAACAGATTTGAGATTTGCCATAAAATGCTAAAAATCTTTGGCTGGAATTGGAGATAGTTGCTCTACCATAAATTGCAAGTATCTATTCTGTGACATCCTTTAGGGCCACTAAAACAGCAATTTCACAGGGCTAGCATTGATTTCAAATAAATTGAAAGCCAATTTAAAATAAACCATGGCACCCACAGATCTGAGTATAAAACTGCATTTGTATGTGCTTGTTCACAGCACTCAGCAGCAAGATACAAGAGAGCTTCCCTTCCACATTCCTTTGTTGTTTCACAACTTCTGTCAACATGGAGGGAAAGTAACTGTTGCTGCCTGTTCTGAGCTTCCCCTCCCCTCCCCAAGACACTTGCCTCTGCCATGTGTTCTGAACTCCTTTATTCCAAGCGTGGGCAAAACCAATTGTAACTCAGACCCTTTAGCAGTGTCTGACTGGCCGGTCACCCCGGGTCCGCCCCTAGTCCTCCCCTTTCCCCTTCTCCCAATAAAAGAAAGGGCCCAAGAGGGGGCCTGCCCTCTTGGGCTTTGAAATCCTTCTGCGAATATCTGTGTGTTTCTGTCTCTGTTTGAAAGCTTCTAATTGTGGGAATTAGGCAAGCTGAAGACTATATTTCTCCCTCTTTGCTTCTGCTGGTAGTATCAGCTTTGCAGCTGCTATTTACCACTTCTAGAGCTACTGAAATGCTGGATTGCCTGTGCTACCTCTCTAGGCTGCCGGAGGCTTTCTAAGGCATTGAACTACAAGCCTAGCCGGTAAAAAGCTGTAAGTATCTCAAGTAACATCAACTTTGGTAGTGCTTCTGAGGCAATCAAGCTGCTGAACAGAAAACCCCCTAGGCAAATGGTCTATTATCCCTCAAGACAAATACAACAAAGAACTGACAATTCTCTGTATAATGCAATTATTTCCACCTTTAAAAACATGTTAGAGTATCCTATGACACTTTTATTCTGTCTGCGAAATTTTCAGGAGCAGGACTGTTTTCTGTTCCTCCCTGGGGATCTGTCCCTCACACCTTATGTGATCAAATGGCTGAGGTCTCCAGAAAACTCTAGAGGCTGATCTAACACTTGTTTGAGGACTACTATTGAAAAGAATGTTTGCCATTCTCTCAGTATTCCCCACAATGCTATGAAATAAAAAAGAATATATGTATGACTGAAAACTCAAAGAACAAAGTAAATCTGTAACAAATGAATTGAAACCTTGACCTCCTCACAAAACTGCCAAGAGATAATGAGTTGTATTTGCTTCTGGAATGTTGCCCTCACAATTTTTATATTTGGAGAAAGGATTGCAGAAACAATATAAAACTATTTAAGGAATAGAACAGTTGTCTTCCCAATCTAGATCACTAACAACACTTCTTCAGACTTGAGATCATAAGACTTAGAAGATCCTTACATTGAAGCGGGATTAGGATTTAACAAATCAAAACCTTCTTCCTAGATCTCAAAATCAGCCTGGCAATACTACCATATGCAAAGACATTAAAAGCAAGAGAAGGGTAAGCTCTTCTAACCTTTAGTCTTAATGATATTTTAATGTTGCAGAATTCAGTGGAATTATGGCTTCACCTCATTTTCTTTTTTTTGCTGTCAAAATGTAATGGTCTGTAGTTTTATGAATTTGGCAGTTTTAGAAGACCAAACAAATGTACACATGAGAAACATAATAGCATGATACCTAACTTATCAGTAAGTTTTAGCTCTGCAATCAATATTTCATAAAGATAATGCCACACCATCTTCATTACAGCACTCTTTAAGAACTGAATATTGTCTATTAATAATCTTTAGCTGTAAGGCTGTGCAAAGGTTTGCAATGCATCCTCTGTAACTGTTGATGATTTTAATGATAATCATAATTTTTCCCCCCTACAAGTTTCAAAGGCAGGAAATACCAAAGTTATCTGTGTTTCTCATTAGAACACCGGTCCATAAACTTTCAAAATAATTTGCTTCTCACTTAGAAATGAGTTAGATATACGTACATACATAGGCATATGTATATGCACTGTGGGGGTGTGTAACACATCTATATATTTATTTACAGTGCCATTTCCCAGTCTTTAGATGCATATCACCCTCTATAGGCTAAAAAACTCTGGTTTTACATTCGAATCTCAGCTCTTTCTCCTAGGTTTCCACAACTTTAAATAGGTCAAATTGTGCTGATAAATGAGCCCCTAATATCTATGTACAGATTGTTAAAGAATAAAAGCCTTTCAGATATTTTGTTGAGAACAAAATTAGTCAAAGCACTAACTAGATTTTGGCTGAAATTAACGTTCATTTATTTTACTGAAAACTATGAAAATCTTAAAAACTCCTACCCCTCACCCTTTATAAATACAACCATTATTCCACCAAAACACAATCTTTTACAAAACTGCTTCATTCACAAGACAGAAAAAAATTGAAAAAATAATTTGAGCTTTCTTCCCCCTCAGCTACTCAAGAGTTCCTTCCATATAGTCCAAGGAGTTATGCTATGAAACAGTGTTGTAACATTGACTTTCATAATTAGTCAGTGACCTCTTGCCCAGTGATACCTGGAAATGATACAAAAGTCACATTTTGCCTCTCACTTTCCGGAAAACGATGAACGCTTCTATGTTTTTTTAATGCAATTACCTGAAACTATGGAACATGTCTCTCTTAACTTTTTGGAGATCTCTTCAAAAGCCAGTTTGTCTTTTGAAGTGTCCTGGAGACCCATGCACAGGAGAACCTCATATAATTTTTTGTTCTATTTAACTGGATGAATTTTAAATACGTGCAGTAGTCACTTTGAGAACATAACAGAGAACCACCTTTGCTTATGTCAAATCTTCATGATCTTCAGTCTTGTAAGTTAGTTTGCCCACCCTCTAGATCTTCCAGCTACCTAAAGTGCTGCTTGGTCTTTTTTTTTTAATCTCGAATTATGAAAAATCTGTTATTGCTCCCATCACCTCTGATAGTGTTTTCCATTTTTGTCAAACTTCAGGGGGAAATACTGGCACCCCAGATATGAGCCATGTTCTCTGCCTAGAGATATATATTTCTCCTACCTAGGGTACCAGGAGCCTTCAGAAGATGATGTATTTGAGGAAGCAGTGATCTCAACCAGACCATATCAGCTCTGTTGGACCTTGTACTTGAGGCTTCAGCAGCCCATTGCAGAGCAGTAGCAGCCAATTTGTCAGGAGTAGGTACATGATGCTGTTTGCTACTCAAAATAAAAGCACTACAGAACAGGAGGGAGATAGGAAACTCTCTGCAGACAGGATCTGGGCAAAGTGCTGTGGGAAAATACACATGAGCTGCACCCAGGTTCAAGGTTCCCAGATATTGAAAGAGTGTAAAAATTGCTCACTATCTGTATTTCTCTCTTTATCTTATTGAAATGGCTATCTTATTAAGCCATTTGTTGCCTGGCCTTTTTATTGAGATCCAGAAAGAGTCCTGCTTTTCCAATATCACGCCCCCTTCCCTTCTTCAGAACATCAAGCCAGTCCAAGAAGCCCAAAACCTTGCTGGAATAAAACACGTGCTTTAGGAGTAGTTTTGCCTTCACACACAAAGACAGCAAATACTTCTGTAAAAGATCAATTTGCTCCTCATACTAAGAGAATACTTCATTAATTGACATGACAAATATGAGCTGGGAAAACACACCATTAATCAATAAACATTGGAATGATAGATGTAAGTTGACAGCTTTGCAGCATCAATTGGCATTTATTTCACAGTTATGTTATTTGTCATCTGTTGTTCAGGCAAGGGTTCTTAGGCAGTCTCTGGAACATCTAAAAATATGACTGCCAGCATTTCAGAGGGTCCCATGTCACGTATGGCCTGTGAGATGTCCTGAGGGAAGAGTGGCTGCTCCATGGTGCAAAGGGTTCAAAGCGATACCCTTACTTGTTCATTCACTTTCAGCATATGTTGTAATACTTCAGTTTACAGGTGCCTGGTTAAGTGGATTTATGGATTATACTAACTAGTTTTAAGCTAACTATACCTTGAAAAATGGACAACTGTCTTAAAAACATTCCTACAAAAAAAACCACAGTGTGAGAAGACGGATAACATGAGCAGAAGTGAACAAAAAAAATGGCAGAGTTGACACTACTTCTAGTTCAAACTCCTCATTAGCCACTTTATGAGGTAAAAACAGTGACAATCTAATCCGATCTGACAAGAACTAGGCCAAACATCTTTTGTAAGTATCAAGAAGATTATCTGAAATATGCATTTTCATCCATGGTCTTAACGATAAACCTTGCCCTAAACATACACTCTGCCTTGAGATAGTATGAGTCCTCCACAATTAGCAAGGCATTTAAAAACTAAGCATACAGAACATGAATACAAACATCTTACTCGTGCAATATTCAAATCAGCACTTTACAGGACTTAAAGACTGTTTAGCAGTAAACTTAAAGACTGTTTAGCTTCACTTAAAAGTGAAAGAAAAAGAGCCACATAGCACTGTGAAATGCTTGCTCCTCCCGCCATGGTAAAAATGACTGAAATATTACACGGAAAACAACATGGCAATGAACTTAAATGCATTCCTTAGTTAGCAAGACTTTAAACCCGCAGATTCTTTACAAAACTTTGTAATGAGATGGGGTGGGTATTGACTGTGAAAATCTTTTGTACCACAGAAAAGTTGTCTGGTTATTTTGTGGCAAAGTGCTTTCACTGAGCTATCCAACTTAAGGATGAGTTACATACTATTGGTTTCCAAAAAACTTGATGTTTCAAATTTGCTGACCTTTTCTGAGATGACAAATGGCTGTCAGCAGTATGCTATCTAGAAGATATATTGAAAAAAATAAACACAATCTCTCCTTTCAAACACAGGTGACATTTTAAGAATGACTACAAAAAGGTTTACTGTTCTATGAATAAATAAAATTAAATAATTATTTCAAAATATTGTTTGTCATCCTAATCTCATCCTTCAATTTATATTTTTGTGTACATCTAATAATACACACAATATATTAGTACAATAGTACATATATGCAGTAGTACAAGCAGAGTTATGACTAAATAAATACACATATACAGAGGGTGCAAGCTCAAAAACATTTTGCTGATAAGGATGTGAAATCAAAAAAGTTTGGAGATCACCAGTGTAGTGTAGGTAAGTCAGCAGTTAGAGTGGCACATTTTCCATAGCATGCTATGGGATGAAGAGTGGTTAATAGAATAAATGGAAATTGCATATAAGAATATCAGAACCCAGAACAATTGGGGAATAGTACCTTGCAAATAGCCTGCAAAAAATAATTGATTGAGCTGATACAGCAGCTGGCAAAGATCAGCCTGTGATAGAGCTGAGGAGGAAACAGGTTTAAAAGGCAGTGCAGACTGGCAGAGCAGAGGGGATAGCCTACCATAGGTGCTTCATGCACTTGGAGTCACACATTCATACATCAGCTGTGAAGTACAGCTAAAGCTGTGCTGCTAGTGATAAGATGCTGCTGAAGTGCATTTCTATGAGTGTCCTATGCTTATATGACACAATGGCTTTATCTCTGCATATAAACATTGTAGCTGCTGAAGGGGAAATAAAAGAAGCTTCTTTCTGAGCTGCTGAAATAATTTTAAAGTGTACCATTGCCTCTTTGGTAGGTCCTTGTGAGACAACTGAGGAATGATGACAGAGCTTAAAATACTTCCTTATAAACTGCAAAATTTCATAACTAAGACTATCAGTCAAAGTTCCATTTGTCATTGATCCTACGCATGTAGTAATACTTATTACAGAGGTGGGAAGCTGCCACATTCCTACCACACAGCTAATCCTTGTTGTAAAGAACCACAATAGCTATTTACACACAACTGATCCCCTTACCACAAGAGATGCACCCTAATTCACCTTGCCCTCAAAGACCTTCGTCTTAAGTGACTAAAAGGACTAAAAGAGATCAAGGACTGAGTATCCTAAGAGAATGGAAAGTAGTACAATTAAGGACTATTTGTAGCAATGATTTTCACAAGTTTTATCTGCATGCACCACCATCTATATAAGGAAGATGAGTGGGGTTTTTTTCCCCTCATTTTGAATATTCTTTGAATACTCTTGGTTAGATACCAATCTCAGTTAAACAAGAGCAAATTCTGCATGCAGTGCGTACTTTTTATAGCAGGAGGTATGAAGCAAGATCCAAAACCGGCCACATTTTTAAGTTAAACTTTTCTATGTGGCAAAAAGATAGTTAAACCCAAAGCACACAACAAGAAATAGGAATACAGAAAATTCAGAGGAAATACTGGGAATCTACCATAGTATTATTCTGTTTGAGGTTGCTAAGAGCAACAAAGAGAAAATCTAAGAACTATTGTACTCATGGTAATGTAAATTGAAAATAATAGCCAAACACAGTAACAGAATGGATGGGCTCTCCCTTCCCACTGAAGTTAAAAGATCACTTCCATCAGCAGCAAAGGGCCTGTGACTGACTAGTATCACTGTTCCCTTCAGAAGGGTGTGGAAGCACTTCTAGCAACATATCATACTCTTTACTGTCCTCTAGGTCTTTTGGAGACATGGTACTAAGCCAGTCCTGTGACATACCTTTCATTTGTTTCTTGTTATTTCTCAAAGCATGATTTGATTAACAGCAATACATGTTCTAGATGCAGAAAGGACCCATCTAATTACACATGGTCCAGTATTCTCACTTATACAAGTGTCCTCCCTTTGATATTTTTTGGTATGTGGTATTCAAACACCAAAACAATACTAGCTTGCTCAATTCCACCTTTCAACTCTATTCCACCTTTTAACAGATCCAAGAACCAATGAAATGAAAATGAAAGCATGATACTGTGCTTGCACCGTTCATTCATTCCTCATGGTTAAATCTACTTCATCTACTCCAAGCAATTTTCCCTCAGCATTTGCATTCTTCAGAGAAGCCAAGTGCAAATTAAAAGTATTTTCAGGTTGTTAGTAAACAGAGCTTTCTGGAGGATGACATCCTCACTCTTGGAACAGGAAACAACACATCTCAAATACCATGACAGTTGTAGGTAAATCTGACATTGTTTGGTATTAGACTGACATGAGATTGACCAGCATCTACTGGACACATGTTATCTCACCACTATACTCACCTAAATTTTTTTATCATACACCTTCATGAACACCACAAAAGCTTATCAGTTGAATTATGTAAATTCTTTTCTTGTAAATGCCTAACAGTCATTTGAAGTGACTCTAATAGTTAAATTTCCCTGTTCAGTATTCAGCACATTAAAATTTCTGTTTCATGATTTGTTCATTAATGCCACTATAACAACTCAGCACCTCATCAGCTACTCTAAACAAGCATTTTTTTAACTAAATAATAAATAATTCATAAATATTTATAATTAATAAATTAGAGAGCAGAAAGATCAATTGTTGTGTATGCTGTATGAAAAGGACATTCCATTAAAGCATCAACAGTGCTGTTGGCTGGAATATTAAAGACAAGAGAAGAACTGTGTATTGGTGGAAATGTAATGCCTTCAGTCCAGTCTTTTCTTGTATCAGATTCTGCCTCAGTTTTTGTTCATTATTTATACTGATTCAAACCTATGTTTGTACTTGATCTTGCCAGCTTAGATTTCAACTCAGCCTCAGTCTAGCCTTCTGGCCAGCTTGGACACAATGTTTAGCCTCCTTGCAGAACTCCAGGCAAAAGGTTTCTAGACTGTCTAATTAAATGTTACTATGTGTGAAATGGCGTTCCTCAACTCCCCTCTCCAAATCTTTCCTTTCACTATCACTGAACACTTCTCCCTACATTCTTTCCTATCTCTTATAGGGTTGTAACAATCAGAAGAAAAGTGTTGCTTCTATTCTTGCTGGCTATACCTAAGTTGGGCTGCTTCCTTTCTATACCTCCTTTGAAAATACTCCCCCAGCTTCCCTTTGGACTACTATTAAAACTGCCTTTCCTGCTTGGTTAATACAAGCCCTCCATTCAAGTTTTCTCTCTCTCTCCCTTTTTTTTTTTTTTTTTTTTTTTGTCATGGGTAATATATAACAGTTTTTGAATAGACTGCAACACAACATGCAGTAATTCAGGCAAGAAGTGAAGAAAATTCCTTTAACTGAATTCAGAGAGATGATGATATTACTTCCAGGCATAGATGTACTGGGACACCAAAAGTAATATCTTTTATCTTGACAATCAAGTTTTGATGACACAACATGGGGGCAAGTAGGTCAGATGAAGCAGCAGTACAATGCCTGTAGCATACATTTCCTTTCCCTTACATCTCTCTCCCTTTCCACCCTTCTGTCCTCTCTGCAGCTAACGTGGAAGAAAAAAAAAACAAACCAAAAAACCTGATGGATTGCTTAATGCATTTCTGAAAGAATTAAGTAATTAAACTTCAGCAAAATAGAAAAATATTTTTCCAGCTATCTTTTTCAGACATTTTTCTGTTTTTCAAAAACTTGAAAACATCCACAGAAGTTAAGATATGGCTCCAATGCATGAGAAATCATGTGCTATCAGTCACAGCCATGGATTTTCTTTTGTCCTTGATTCTTCTGACTGATAGCACTAGACTTAACCTATTAAATATTTAATTGCTGTCTTTCTTGGCCTCTGTACATCTCACCTTGAAGCCACCTAGTTTTGTATTATGGTAAGATTAAATCCCTGTGACTGTTCATTTTCTCGTTTATCACTTTTCAAAATGATGTGGTCTAAAAGCATTTTTTAAAGGAAGATCCAGTGGTTCCATTTGCACCTCCTATTTTTACCTTAAAAGAACACAGGATGATGGCTGCTGTGTTCCTCCTAGCTGACATCAGCACAAATAAAAACACAGTGCATTTTATTACAATTAACAAAAGAAGAAAAAGGATAAACTCATGCAACAATCCATATTCTCTGATAACAGCATAAAATGTTTTAGATTATATATTTTTGCAAGGCTTGTAAGAGCAGAGCAAAAGAGGAAAAATCAGAATCTCTTAAGATGTCTCCCTAAGAGCCATCAATGGAAAGATGCCAGCAATTGCTAAACAAAAGAAAACCACAAATAGTCACATAATAATTGCATGGCTGACAGTCTCTTCAAAGTACCTTGATTAGCATCTGTTCTGGTCCCAGTACTGAAACATCCACAGCATGAAGACACTACCAGCTGTCACCAGCACAGTTCCGACAACAAGCCTCAGAGACATGCAACCTGCTTCTTAATCTCCTGAAAGGTAACATCATCTGCTTAATGGATGAAGGGGAGGCAGTGGATGCAGTTTTTCCTGGGATTTAGTGTAAGATTTTTGATACCATCCCCCACAGCACCATGCTGGACAAGATGAGCCATACACAGTGCCCAGGGTTAGGAACTGGTTGAACGGCAGAGCTCAAAGGGTTGTGGTGAATGGGGCTACATCTGCCTGGTGACTGGTCACCAGAGCTGTTCCTCAGGGTTCAGTCTGAGGGACAGTTTAGTTCAATATGTTTATCAGCAGTCTGGATGCAGGAGTTGAATGCAGTAACAAGTCTGCTGTCAGTAACAAACTGGGATAGGCTGTCAACTCTCTTGAGGGACTAGAAGCCTTTCAGAGGGCTCTAGATAGATTTAAGCACTGGTAAATCATTAACGGTATGAAACTTGACAAGTCCATATACTGGTTCCCACACCTAGGACAGAGAAAGGCCAAGCAGCCCTGCAGAAAGGGATCTGGGGGTGCTGGTGGGTAGCAGCTCAGTGTGAGTAAGCTGTGTGCCCTGACAGTCAAGACAGCAAACCATGTCCTGGGGAGCATAAAAACCAGCAGTCAGTCAAAAGAAGTTATTGTCCTGCTCTATTCAGTGTTGGTGTGGTCTCACCTCAGTTCGTGCCCCACAATTTGAGAAAAGATGTTAAGGCCTTTGAAAGTGCCCAGAGGAGGGAAGAAACAAAGTTGTTGAAAGGGCTGGAAGGCATGTCAGGAAACAGTCAGACAGTTGGACCAGATCATTGTTGTAGGTCCCTTCCAAATGAAAATATTCTAGTCCTTTCTAACTGGCATGGGAACTTGGAGGAAAACAGCTTAATCACAATATATCCCTTGCCCATTCTACAATTCCTCTAATTCTGAAGTCCTGAGGGTACTCGACTCTGTCACCACCTCACATAAGGAATCAGACTTCCTCAAAGTTAATGTGACTCAAGTTTAGTAAAAGTACTTTCTTAACAGCTTGGAGACTAGTTTCAAGAAAGTATAAACCACAGCTTCAAGGCTCAAGCAAGACTGAGTTACCTTCCTGTTGAGATTACTGGAAGACAGATAAATGACTACAGTCATGAAAATAATTATATTGCTGTGGTATTGTCACCAATACCAGCAGAAGTGAGAGGACTATGAAATTAAAAGCTTCAGACTTTGTTTTTTGTCTTATAATAAGGGTAAAAAAATCCTTTAATCATCTCCAAGCACCACTACCCTACATCAAAAATATGCCAAGAAAGCTGGCAGTAACTGTTATTTCTTTGCATTTGTGGCATAACTGTCATTCTGCATAACTGTTATTTCTTTTTATTTCAAGTTTCATTCACCCATTCACCATAAAATCTCCTATCCCGATTCACAAGATGCTAATCCTGGAGACAAATGACACAATGGGAGCCAAAGAATTGGTAAAGAATCAGCTGTAATACTAGTTCTCTTTAAACTTTTAACAGCATAGAGAACCAGTCTAAAACTCTTATATCAGTACTTACTGGTCTTTTCTTTGTTCAATTTTCCTTTGCAACCTGAGGAAATAAGCTCATCGTGGCTGTGTCACAGACATCTCTCTCCCTCTTTGCAACTCTTCTTTCATTTTGTCACAGTTGCAGCAGGCATCTGCATTTTTCTTATCTTTGCCATATTTATATTACATTTTAAAAGGCTTAAGGCTGCAAAGACAGCTGATTCATTGGCAAAAGCTTGTCTATTGCTCACTTTCTTTCCAGGAATATGTGCCTTTCAATAGTATTTTGAACAAATGGTAAACTATATAAATTACAAATTACTTAATCCAATTAAAAAATGGATCAAGGCAGCTAGACAGTAGTTATAGTTGATAGTTTTTTCTTTAAAGTAGTTTTTTGAATTCTCTTCAGGACAGTATGAAAACAGATGGGAACTGTATTTCCTGGTCAAGTGCTGAGAACTCCTGAGTGTTTCAAGAGATGCTTATTGAAAATGCAGGGAGCAGAACATGCCATGCAGTCTAACTCCTGCTCCTGAGATACAGCATCTCTTCCCAAAGAGGCAGACATCAAGCTGTCCTTGCCTGTGTGACACTTGTTTTTCGTTTGGTTTCCCCCACCCCTTCTTCCTTTCAAATTTTTGAATAAAATTTTTTATCAATTTCCAGTTTTCAAACACTGGGCTGAAATAACAAAAATATCCCAATGAAGTGTTTATGTACATGGCTCAATCCCTTCTACTGGCTGTAGTGAGAACAGTCTTGTCTCATGAAGTGCACAGCTTAGAAACTGAGCACAATCTCCTTTTGATCAGAGGATGATACCTTTGGCGTGAAAACATCAGAGAAATTCTGAGGGATACCACATAACAATATGGTAACATGGTGGTGACAGCACATTACTAAGATGATCTTTATTGTGGGCTGATTGGGCTTTTCCACACGTTAAAGTAACACACAAATTCAATTTCATAGCAGCAAGTTTGCACATTTATGAAGTAAGGAGTTGGTACTAATACCCAAAGTTAAAACATTCAGAAGTGCACTGTATTCACAGCAGTGTACATGTACTCTCAGCATACGCTTCTCAGTATGTAATCAGTATAAACTTCTTGCAACAGCAAGCATGGCTTCTAATCCCATCCCAGTACATCCAGCCTGCAGTGTGATGGATGGGAACCACTGAGGAGCAGTTGTTTCACAGCATAGTGATGGGCCCGGTGTTCTCATAAGCAAATGTCACCTAGAGGTTCTATGACTTGGCTAGATAAATCAGACTTAACCTGTTTCAGGGTTGGTGACAGTCCTGGTCTGATCTGGTTTGACTCAAGTCTTCCACACTCCTTTCCATCCACAGTTTCAACTACTCTATTCCATTATTTCTTTTGAGTTCAAAGGATTCCATAACCCATTATAACTAGAAACAATTTTATCATATCAAAGTAGGCTTCTTTCTTTGACTAATTTCTGCATCCCACTAAAACATCACAACACTAAAGCAGATTTACGGCAGGAATCCAGCCTTAGATAAAAGTGAAACAGTATTTTTAGGAATGAATAAATTTTGCTTACTGCAAATATGTTTTTCCATGCCTATGGATAGGAACATCTTTTGGCTTAAATACTAAGGACCCCTGTTCATTTTTACTGTTTAAAAGAATAATTATCTTATATCACAATAAAATGGTATGTTAGGTACAATATTGTATCGGAGGGAAAGAATATTATAAAATGGAGTCAAAATAATCATGGCAGTGCCACAGTGATTGCCAATGGAAAAATGCAAAAATACTGACCAGTATTCAGTGTTGGTTAGTTCTGCAGAGAAGCTGTTAGCATTATTTGTGACAGTAATGTCAAAAAGACCAAGCAGAAGATCTGAGTTTCCTCCTTTTGTTTGGCCATTGCCAGTATCTGCCAATTTATCTCATGCCCCATTCCCAACCAATTATCACCTCTTCTTGTCCTTATTAATGGCAGGGATGGGATACTTCACACTTCATTTACACTTCTAGGCCTTACTGACAAACACCACCTTATTAGTTGAGAGGTGGTCTATATAATACACAGTAGTTTGCATTGTGTTTCCCTCATCTCATTCTATCCATTTTTCCTCCTCCAGCCCATCATGAATCACATGGTCCTTTTTAGGACTTTGCCCTGGACAAAAGGATTCAGATCAACACACAGATGCAGGTAGAGCCACATGATGCAATGATAGAGACTTTGATAATGAAATCCCACCAATGTATTATAGAAATTCTATGCAGCCTGGTCACTGTTGCTATTTAATATAACATTTCACTGGAGATAAGAGAAGCAATTAGACTGTTGAAAATTGTGTTAACATTCCTCATAATTCAATATTGACCATCACCAGCACTACAATATGTGGTAAGACTGATAACTAATTTTGTCTGCAATTCCTGTAATAAAGCAGAAAAGAAACAGAGTGGTTGGAAGTGAAAGTGCTGTGGGCTTATTTGATGAAACAAAACAGTGTTTCGCCAGTTTGACTAGCTGTATCTGTCCTTTACTCCTTACCAAAAAATAGTTTTTGATAAAATTTTGATAAAATACCATAGGCATATTCACAGAAAATGTAATTAATAACTGATCTAATATCAACATGTTTTGAAACTGAAAAAACATATTCTAGTAGTTATCTCAGCAAAGCTCCAAGGAAAGGGATTCTGGACATTACAAAATGCATGAGAATCTTATGAGATTGAGTTCAGAGGGCTATAAAAAAAAAAAAAAAAAAAGCAGTATAGTTAAGGTATTTGAAGCCTCTAGTTCCAAATTATACACCACCCTAATTTAGTCTCACCAAACAAAAAGCCTTGACCCAGACACTGCATCAATAAATATACAACATCTGAATAATAAAAGTGCCAACTGTAAAAACTGAACAACAGAAGTTGATAATAATATTCACAAGGAATGTAAGCTCAAAGCCCTTCAAGCAACAATGCCTAGATGAAATACCAGATTCAAAGTATTCACTCTGTAAAACACAAAGATTCTTAATAGGGAAAGGTTTTGGAACAGCATATGTAGTACAAGCAGTGGAATTTCCACTTTAGTATTTTAAAATAAAGGTAAGCAAAGGACAAGTAGAATAAAACCCCCTCTAAATTACGAATTTATTTTGAAAGAGAACTACAAAAAATCTAAGGGTAATTTCTATAGAAACTAGAAAACAACAGAATAAACAATTTGGTTATGATTTGCCCAAGATGTTTGTGGCAGTTTAGGACATAAGTGAATGATGAAACTAGGAAGGATTGAGGTCCCTAGTGTAGGCAAGCTACTCAGGCAGAGAAACACATCTGTGAAAGACTATCTATGACCACCCTGTCTTTTAAAACTTTCTAAACATCTCTGCATTACGTGGTCTTTCTGTTTACAATCATAAATAAGTGAGTAGCAGTCCTTCTGCAGCTGGATCTTGTATACACACCTTCTCACTGTGGCTTGTGATGGAGCAAAATATTTACTCCAAACAGCTTCAATGCATTTCTTCAATCTGAAATAAATATGAGCAACTTTGAAAGCTGAAATTTTGAAAGTTTCAAACAGGATTCATTCAGAGACATAAAACAAACAGTCCTATCAGATGATGTGCCTCAATTTACAAAGCATATAAGAATGCCCTTAAAACTAGCTAGGGGTCAGCTAACTGGTGATTCCATAAATACCATACATATAGCCAAGGGACAATGAAGCATGGGAGGGCACACACAGATGTGAAGCATTTTTAAAGATCTGTTAATACCTATTGTCTCCAGAAAAAAACATAAGGGTTTTTCCTGGAAGATTTCTTTTTCAAACAACAATTAAAAGTAACTTGTAGTATTTCTAATAATGGATAGTGGATAGTGTTAGTGTTCTATGTTACTATAGAAGTATTTATCTTGCTCCCAGGAAAGGTGCACACAAGCATTAGTGCAAATTTAGTCCTGGTGGGACACATACAGCAATTCATTGCAGTAATTACAGTCACAGTTCCCATTCTATCACTTGAAGGCCACTCTGTTCCGAGGAAGGTGCAAGAAAAGAACAAACAGTTATCCCTCCCTTGGGAATGCCAGTGTCTAACTGATCTCTAGATTTTAGATTAAGTAACTCTTTCTCATGGTCATCTCAGGCCTTGGCTAACATGAATAACTAACTAGCAAAGCTGTCCAAAAAATGGTAGCATTTGTGGTGACAATTTTCTAAACATACCGCATACATTCTGTTGTTGGCCTCAGCCCATTTAGGTCTCCTATATGCACTACACACAGTCAGACCATGAAGCAGTTCAGTGTCACTAACAATATAATGAAAGCTAGAAAAGGGAACTGGGAATCAGAAACACATTAAACACCAAGGACCTCTCATCCTTAACTGGGGCTTTGTATCATTCCCACTGTAGATAAGTTGATACTGACTTCAAAAGTATAGGAGTTGGGACTATTACTGCGCTATGGAATTGGTATTACCTGGACTTGAATGAATAATAATAACAGTAATGGAGCTCACTGAGACCTCAGAAGTGACTTTGTCAAATGTCATTTACTCTGGAAATTTTCTTTTTCTGTTTAATACTTCTTTAGGTGTGCTTTTTAATGCCCATGAAAGTTTAAAATTATTGGCCTTCACCCAGTGGGTGACTCTCAAATTCTCAGAGCTTTCCTGTTCTTATGTACTAGGAACAAAAGAATGCAACTTTTGGTTTCAATGTTTTTGTTTCAGGAATAAGCTCTTTCAGGGACGTCAGTGTACATTTTTGTGGTTTAGTGATTAAGTAACGTTTACTGACAAAAGTTTAATAGAAGTGTAGCAATGCCTTGTATTTACAGATCATCTTTTGTTAAACATCTCAAAGCACTCTATGAATACTCATGACATGAGTGTCTTAATTGGATTTTGAAGGAGGCAGCAGGTCTATTTTGCAGAAAAGAAACTGCAGCACAGTAAAAGAAGAAAAAAAAGACCTTTCCAGGCAATATGTTCAAAACTATAAACTGATCTTATAATTCTAAATCTTGTGTTTAATTACCAGCCCACTGTTCACTTATACAACAAATAGTTAAAATTCTGTGTCGCCTCTTCTTAGAAAGGTTGCATTGCAGTAATTCAACCAAGTGGCACTGAAGCATTATAACATCCCCTGTTTAACCTTTCCCTTCTCCCTGACTGCCACAGACTCATACATAATCTGCTAATATTTGTTTCTGTCTTTTGGCCTCCTACTTGACAAGCTGGTATAACCTGTGATTTTTAGTAGACAGACTGACAAGAAACAATGGGAGGGATCAAATATACACATCCACATTTAATTAGCCTTCAACATGACTCTACTTCATGGAGAGCAAGGAAGGTTCATAAACATCAAAAAGAACTAAAGCTTCAAAATAGATTCATATGCTGCCATTGACAGGAAGGCTGCTGTAGTGAGGACCAGCCCTGCACTTATGGGTCAGAACAGAATGTCAGAAGTTAGAAATGAGCAGATTTAGGCAGTCCATTATTCTAAAAGACCAAGTCACATCATTTCCCCAGCTCATTGCTTTTTCACAGCTTTACATCTTATAGCTTCCAATAATTTTACAACTCATATCACACCTCTCAAGAGCTATTCACATTTACAAATGGCAACCTAAGGCCAGAGAGCAGATAGCTGCAACAGATACCCAGAAGAACATGCTGCAAAACAGTGGCAAAGATGCGTCAGTTCAGGAATGCTTGTCCACACTCCTTGAATCTCAACCCATTTAACCTCAGTGGATTCCTCAAGATAAAAAGGAGCAGAAATAATGTACTACAATAGGTTGCTGAAATAAACATTAAGAATCAAGACTTTTCAGTGAAAACTCCAGCTCTTGATGAATACTTCTTACTTCTAAACTGATCTAGAGAACAGAATAATGACAAAAACTTTTCTGTCTTAAGGCCCCTGTTTAGTTTCCCTTGCATTCTGATAGCATATAAACCTACCACTAATCACTTTTTGCATTAGGAGTAGATTTCCAGAATGACTGGGACAGAGATTTGCCTAATGTTTGCAGATGTAGGGTCCACTGTTTAGAAATACCTTGGATAATTTTCAAACCAGTTCTCCTCTTCCCCCTTCACTTCATCTTCATTCATTACTCTCTCTTCCGCCTATTCTCCCACTCTTTTCATTCCCCCACCACAACCACCTTGGTTTCGACTAGGTAGTGATGAGGGAGAGAATCTGTTCCTGCATTTCAGCAAGACTATTTATTTCTCTTCAGGTAACAAAAAGATATTTGCTAATTTCTCTCCTGAGTGGGTCTTGGAGACTTTCCAAGGCTGAAACAAAGTTTTCTTAACTACTTCTAGAGCATCCAACTATTAAAAAGTTTCAGCATATAGTTTAGAACATTTTTATTTTCCAAATTAGGCAATTCTTCCATCAGTTGGCATGATCTGCCAGCAAGAGCTCCAGAGCATGTTTCTCCTGCATACCTCTTGTTCCAAGGTTTGATGTAATAGCTGGCATCATTTCCTTCCCTTTCATGCCTGGCAGCAGTGGAAATGGTGCACACATGGTACCCTTCCCCCACCACCACAGTCCACCTGCACAGAGCAAGGCTACTGCGGTGCACGGCTGAGGACACAAACACACCGGGACCAACCAGAACAAAAAAGGGCCAGGGTGGGCACTGCTGTTCAGAAAGGGATTGTTCTCAGAGCAACGTGAAAGCAAGCAGCCAAGCCAGCTGCTCCCTGAAGCATGCTCCAGGCCACAGCTGCTTCCACGCATGTACCCAGGATGCTGAATTTCAAACGCTGCTTGAGCACAAACACGTCACTGATGTCTGTTCTATATTTTCCTGTCCTCAGCTCGGTGAAGTCATGCACGGCATTCAGGAAGCCAGCTGGATATTTGCTACTGACTTCAGTTGGATCGGAGTTGTGCCCCTGCTGAGTGGTATTGCAGTGACAGCCTTTGGAAGAGCAGTGACAGAATAGCTTTTAGCTGAGATGCTGAAGCCTCATGTATGACATGGAAGAACAAGATGGGAGTGTATTGGGAGCTTAAGCTCTGTGTCTGTGAGGACTGACACACCGTTTGAGTTATGTGCTGCAGCAGCCAGCCCGCAAACACCTTGCATATTTAAGCGATCAAGAAACATTTATCTATTAAATAATCACTGCCACCCAAGAATATCTCTTAGTGAGGGTAAATACATCCTTACTGGCATGTTCTAGACAGACTAACTGATGCACCATGAAGACAGGAGATGCTTGCACAAGGCAAGGTTATTGTGTTAGTGCAGACAGATACAACTTCTGTAGTCTTAACAAATGCAATAAAGACCAACGTGGAAGAGAAAGAGTGATCTAATTCAGTTTTTGTAAGGGATAATACAGTGGTCAGAAGAGCTTCTTTCTATAAAGAAAATAATTTTACCTGCATATATAATCCTTGTCCATAGCAACATCAGGTGCATCTGTCTTTACTAATTGATTTCGCGTTTTTTTTTTTTCCCAACCCTCTAAGCATACTCTAGGCCTTCACAGAGAATGGTGTATGAGAACTTTTACTTTAGCTGTTACTACTCCCTTACAACTGGACACCCTCTTCTCTTCCCTTCCTTCCTGTCTTTTTCTTACTGTGTATCAGAAATATTAAGTCCACCTACCAGTGCTCCTGTATATTTAAAAAAAAAAAAAAAATCACTGAAATTATTCATGACTGAAAACAAGTCTTTAAAGTGGTGGTGTCACTTCACCTAGAACTACTCCCCCCACCCTTGATATGCCTCAGAGCCTGAAAAACCAAAGGATATTTATTTACTTATGAAGCTGTTATCTTTATATCTCTATCAGCTTTGGCAAAACATGAAAATTGAGGTTTTAACCTTGCTGGTCAATTCCTCAGGTATCTTCTTTCCTCGGACCAAACCTGCAACTCTCAAGATTAGCTGCAAATATTTTTGTTAAAATGTGACTGCCTTTAAGATTATCATAGTGGTACAATGATTCTTACTTGAGCACAGTTACTTACTGTTCCCAAGATTTCACAGCAATTCTGAGTTAGGAATCAGTGGTACAAAAGGTTACAGGTAACTAATGTATTGAGAGAACATTGACTATACTAGAAGTGAAAGAATGTACAAATAAATTCAAGTTATCTTTGTCAGGATGAGAAAAGTTTGAAAAAAAGAACAGAGGAAAGACAGGCTCAAACAGCATTTACTGATATATGAGACAATAGATACACAACTATGGCATCTACATCAGTATTTCCCACCAGCAGCTCAGCATTCTGTAGTAGCAGCAAAATAACTTACACTTCAGTGGAATTTTAACCACAAACAAATTGACCACTTTCTTTGTTCCTCTGAATAGGAAGGAATGAAGACTGAATCTCCCACAGGAATAGCTTGTATGCACAAAAGGTAATGTAAGTCATTTATCACTACTCTGATGGTCTTTTCTAATGAACGTTCTCCAGCTAGTGAAAAATAACATGATAATGTAATGCACATTTTGCTACCTTAGAGAAAATGCCACTGACATCTTCTCTTTACTTAACTAGGGAATACAGAACAATGAAGGTTAAACCATGTAGTACCTTCTCTGGAGTGAAGCAGATTTACTCATACAAGATCCTCCAACAACAACAACATCATCACTGGAGCTAAACTGCCGAAATAAACAAAATATTAGATGAGTAGAAGGAAAAGTAATGAAACTTTAGCCTCTGGCTTACCAGTTCCAATCTGATCTATGTAAAAAGAGGCTGAAAGCAACCACTATCAGATGTTAAGGGGACTGTATGAAATCATCGTGTGGAATTCAGTTCAGGTGACAGACAGGTCCCATCTTACAAAAGCAGTGAAGGGAACAATAATCACTTTCCCTTGCTTTTGACAATTTCATTGTGAAAAGCCCAACCCACTGACACTGACAGCCTCATAGACCTCCAAGAAGCCACTCAATCACGTACAGTGAGTGCAGGGAAACAGGGACTTTTCCATAGATCATACTTGTGACATAACTGCTAATCAAGTTAACAGAAATCGTCATTATCCTTGTCACAGTTATCATTAGCACTAACTTCAGTTAAAATACTAAGCAAGAATATAACATCAAAACAATAAAACAAATCCACAGGAAAAAACCAAACAAGCAAACCCACAAATGAAAAAAAAACCAACTCAAACCAAAATCCCAACATCTCCTCAAACTTTTCCATTAATATTGTCTCTAAAAAACCCACTGGCATTTGATAATGATCTATGAGCATGGAAAAAATGCCAGTTAGTAATTATTTCTGAGAAAGGTTAATATGGTTTGGTTTCTGCTATTACTTTGACTATTACTTCATTAATTATTTGTGAGCAAGTTTAGTTCAGAACTGCGTATTCACATGCCTTGCAGCTTGAAGAGTTTGATTCCTGCTGCAATCCCCCACTTCCTGGCTGTATTGAGCAATGAAGCTGTCCAGCTGTTCTGCGGCGCCAAAATAGTGATTCAGTAAGGAGGTGATGGCATCAGATTTGATTTGTTAGTTTGTAGTGTGGTTTCTAGAACTCATGAATCCTTCTCATTAAATAACCATCCAGCGTGCTGGAGATGATTAACTTCTGAAGTCAGAATTAAATCAGCATTGAATCTGCACTGCTATTAGTACAGTTAATTTTCTGTTTGATGGCTGATATACCAGGTGTCCATTGTTCAGTGTAACTTGAAAAGTGAAAAAAATAATTGCGGGCACATGTTCTTCTTATTTCAATAATACACTGAATTCAATTTTAAAGAGTGGGTGAGAGCAGTGGGAGTTAAAATGATATTGACCTTCCCCTCTGTGGAGGATGCTAATGCTGCAAAACAATCAATATACTAAGAAGACAACCAAAAAAATGAGGCCACATTTTTGCTTTTCCTCCTTTAAGATTTTTATACTGATGATGTGCCAGGAAACTCATTTTACATTAGACCAGTAATTCTTTCTGTACAAAGAAGTATTCTATTAGCAGCTGATGATCCATCGGAGTTAAGAGAGCCTTCTTGAGAAGGAATTGAAATGAAAGAGGTTGCAGAATGGAGAATTTAACTTTTTTCAAGCATAAAATAAAATTCCCAAAACAATAGTTCCTTGTCACAAAAACATAACTAGATCAAACAGCAATTCTCTTCATCT
The DNA here is from genome assembly GCF_020740725.1 of Corvus hawaiiensis. Classification (NCBI taxonomy): domain Eukaryota; kingdom Metazoa; phylum Chordata; class Aves; order Passeriformes; family Corvidae; genus Corvus; species Corvus hawaiiensis. The sequence goes on from NC_063218.1 coordinate 21,326,609, forward strand.
TCCATTGAAACCACAGTTAGAAACCTATAGGCTGCTTCTAAAGGAGGAAAAAAATCCATCAGCTTGCCAGCTGAGCATTCCTTTTTCCGCTGTTGTGGGTATTTTCAGGGCAGAGTACGAGGTTTATCCTTTTGTTCATTAGGCAACAGGGTCTCTGCTGGACATACAGTTAGAGCCAAAGTATTCATAGGATTTAGAAAAGCAGCTTTTGCACAGGAACAGGAGATGGCAACTATGTCGCAGACTCTTCTTCTAAGAAAATACTAAAGAAGCTGGACTTTTGTTAATGCTTCAGTGTTGGGCACAGCTCTCTTTCAGCTCTTTTGTAGCATCTAACCTCAGGCCACTTTTCTTTTATCCCTCTGCCTACAGAGTGCAAAACAGGTTGAAAGATAGAACTGGCAGAGGTGTGAAACAGAGAAGGCTGAGGAAGGGGTCATGCCACTGGCGTGTACCTTCACAGCAGCAGCCTGTGCGGTTATGAGAACAACCTGCCCAGATGTCTGACCCCTGGATGAGTGTCACCCACTGAGAGACAGCTTTGTCCTTGTGCCAACAGGCATCAGAAGGCTAAGCAAATCCAACATATCTGCAAGATGGAATTGCCATCATGAGAGAAATGGACATCTCACAGAGGGCCCATTAGCCTTCCTGGAATTCATAGGTACTGTTGGTCTACAGAAGAATAATTAAACAGGTTAAAATACTTGTAGAACACAACCATAGGAGCAAGTTGATAGGGCAGCAAGCACCAGTGCAAGCCATTAAATTCTGTTTGGGTAGGTGAGTTTTTGTCATGATGGTCCTTTATTAATTCATTATTTAACCACTTAGAACTTACAAGCTGTACAGGTCTTTGCATACTTAACCACACAATCATTTTAGCTACTACTCCCTCCTTCTACTTGTTAAATTTGTCAGACCAGGCCCTGGTAAATTGTAGGAGTAAGTCTTACTTAACAAGGCAATTAGCCCAACAATTAGTATATATACAGGATCTCTCCCCTCAACCTCTTCTAAAAGCCAAAATCAGATTAAATACTTTTCCTGAATGCAAAACCAGCTATACAGAGCTATTCAGCAAATGAACCAACTGAACTAAATAAATTGAAATACCTCTCAAAACCAGTTTGGCATCCACACACCAAATAATATTCAGTAGCATTTACTTGATTTTTATTATAGTCTTCTGCCATGCCATTGTTGTTATTTTACTGTACAGTTGTAGTCAGCTCATTTTCACCATCAGGGACTCATTAAAACTCAGCAATTTGATGCTTAATGACTTGTTAACCCTGAGAAAATATATTAAAATAATAGTGTGATAAATCCAAATTGAATTGCATTGGGCTTGTTTTCACTTTTTTTTTTCTTTATTTTTTGTTTAGTTTTTTTGTTCAATAACCTCCTTCTGTAGCAAGAGAAAGTTTCATTTAAGAAGCAATTTTTACTAAAATATATTCCAGATAGTTGATGCTTACTTTTCAACACAAAATCAACTTATGGTTCACACACTTACATTTTGTGTTATTTCCTTTTGGTTTATGTAGTTTCTTCAGCTATGATGTTAGCTCTGACATGGAAGACATTTGGCCTGTTCTCAAAAATGTCTTTTAAATACCTGAGTAATACCCTTCCCTTTCTTCCATTTTCACCCCATTACAAGTTCAGGTTTAGAAAATCCACTCTTTTTCTTTTTCAAGGTTTGGATTTATAAGCAAAGTCATGTGAAATAAAACCATCAACACCCAGACTGTTCTACTTGGATTTTTCTATGCCTAAGGACTGATGAATCTCAAGTTTCCTGTACCCCTCCCTTTTCATTTATGCCCTAACAAGAGGCAGTTACTGAGCTCTAGCTGGTTCAAATCAACAGGACAACAGAAAACAAAAATAAACATTTGCTGAACATCTGCAAGCCTTAGTCTTCGTCCACTGGGTGAATCAAGTGTCTGAAGCTTTAAAAGGAGCTGTTTCATGTTGTATTTCATCTTGCTACAAAGCTCTTACAGCCATCTCAAAACTACCTGTGGACAAGAAGAAGTGACATGCATTGTGTTCTACACCATCAGTTTTCAGGCACTGGCTGCAGGCACAGAGGTGAAAGAAAGCAGACCTCCAAATGATATTATTCTAATGACCACCCTACCTCTTGCTCTGCACTGCACTCCTTTCCTGAGTTATGCTGCTCTTCTCTCAGGAATTATCACTAAATAACAGAAGTTTATTTTATTTTATGCACTAGAACTATCCATGCTTGACAAAGTACAGCTGTCTTCAGCTAAGGAAAATGCTGATATTCTGACCCCAGATCAGTCTGGATTGTTAATACCATCATCAACTGGGTCTTCAGCTCTTAAAGGAAATAAATGCTGTAAAAGTAAGTTGCAAGCAAATGCCAGGGGTGACAGGCTGAAAGGTGAAATCTAAAGGCAAACTAAAGAGCGTATATATACCTAACTATTTCTATTCCTTAATTTGGCCTATTAGATTTTCAAATTTACAGAAGCCATTACTGATTTGGGACTGTAAAAGATTTTTTACTTATTTTTATGTAATTCTGGCATCTGCACCTAACAAGTTCATATACCACCCTCAATAAGAAAAAGCAAAGAGAACACAGATGCAGATGATCTTGAGTGGAAGAGCTTGAGTAAGATTTGTGATGGCTTCCCCCCCACTATGGTTTTACTTGGCAGATTTCACATACGAGAAAGACAAAAAATGTCACTAAACACAAGCAGAAAGATGCTTTCTCAAAGTGCAGTGTTTAATTTAGTGGCTGTGTGTTGCTCAAAAAAGCTTTCCGCAAAATAAATGAACTTTACAAGTAACTGAAGAGGGTCTCTTTCGGATCTCTTGTCAACCATGGATTGACTCAGTCAAGTTTTATACTTTGATACTGTGTGTATTTCAATTCCAGAATATGGCTTTGATTTAATATTGAGAGACAACTCAAAGCTTCATAGAGTCTTACAGGAGTGCTGTTCCTTGGCTAGAACAAAGCAACTGCTGAGTTCAGAAAAAGAATACCAATTTAAATTATCCCATATAATTAAGAGAAACACATACTGCATAGTCAAGCTGGATTTTGGTGTAATATGGCAAGACATTAATATCACAGTTTTTGGAAAGAACTTACAGTGATCTGACCAAATGCAAAGGACTTGAGGGTGCAGCTTTACTTCTGTACAAAGCTGAGCTGAGAAATACTGCTTCAGTTGATTTGAAAAACTGCTGCTAGGGAATTCAGGTATTTACATTCAGGGTTTTGACTATTTGCTTTTTTAAATTCCTTATGGACAGTTTCACAAATAAAATCCTAAAAAGACTTACTATTTTAATTGTGGGTTGTTTTAGCAAAAGTAAAACTGAGAGGATGCTAACAAACGACAGCTAATTGATATGCACAGTTCTCCAGAGTGAAAAATATATATAAAGAATTCCTTCACTATTGTGGTAAATAATCAAATGGAGATACGGTTATAAGAAGGGAATACAGCATCATACCCTAAACCAACATTTCTGACCCATGGTACCATTCCCTGAGAATCACTCTTTTTTGAGAACCGGTGCATAAACGAACAAGCAAGGAATCGGCCCACAGTGGCAGATCCTTGCAGTGAAGACAACAAAAATACACTCTCTTTTGCTTAAATAGTGTGCCAAATAGACAAACCAATGAAATGCAGTCTTGTCAAACTTGGCTGGGGTGGCACAGACTGTATGACAGAGTATTCGCTAACCCAGACTCATCCAATACAATGTGATGAGAAATTTGTGCTGACACAGAGATAAAGCAGAGAAAAGAGCACAGAAATTTGCAGTTTCTAATAAAAAACACACATCTTTCCACTGTTATTTTCATCTAGAGAAGCCTGCTAATCATACAAGAGGTTAAGGCATGTTTTACATTTCTCTTATGAACAGGAGGGGCTTTATTTCATCCTTATATATCAGAAATAATGAAGAAGTCTAACATCAATTTTTATCATTACAAAGCCAGCTTAACTCTGAAGACTTTGTTTACTACTTCTTCTGAGGTCATTCTTTTTGTTGAGGAGGAAGGATTAGCCTATTTCTTTACTCTGTCATAATAAGTAAGGTCTGTACTTTTTTGTTTCATTCTCTACAATGAGATTTAATATGTAATAGTAAGTAAGGTATAGATTGACAAAGTATCATTTTTTAATGGGCTAAACCCATGGAACTCCTGTTGATTCCTTTATAAACAGATTTAGGCCAGTATTACCTCATCATTATTTAACAATGTCACTCACAGAAAAAGAACCCAGGATTGCAGAGAGAACAATGTTTGCATCTTATACAGGAAGCTAAATCCAGTAACAAAAAACCAACAAACCAACCTACCAAACCCATCTCCCCGCAAGCTCCCCCCAATCCCCACACCAAACCAAAAACCACAAAACCAACCAAACCAAACCTCACAAAACCAAACCAAATAAACTCTCCACCAAAGGGAAAAGAGGTAATTGGTGACAGTAGCAAGTTTTGCTTGAATTTTTACTTGTATATTCTTGTGAACAAGGTATGAAAAAAAATATTGTAGGCATTTACTTCATCAACATTCATTTATTATAACTTTCTCCCAGTGCAAGGTTGTCTCAATTCTGCTAGAATCTTAGCTGATCTATTACTAAGACAGAATACAATTCTGCCAGTAAAGACATGATGTTTATGAAGTAATTTGCTGAGGAAGCACTTGAAAGCCCTCAAGTGAAATAGATTACAAAAATTCAGAACATTTTAATTATTTAGTGCATTTCCTAATGCTTTGTCCTGCTTTATTTTGTAGTATCCAAATAATTAGCAGTACAAATAGAAGTGGCAAAAATCCCAAATCTATAGCACAAAGAAACCATGCATTTAGGCTTTTGCACTCCCCAGTTTGCTGAATCTTAGCAGCAGGAAGTTTCTCCTCTTAAGCACTACCTTAATTTTCCTTTTTTTTTTGCTATCCTTTAGCAAAACCTCCTTTTTATAACCTTTTGTTCACCCTACCAATTCTTTTCCTTTCTTGGTCATTACACTCAGAATGGTCTTCTACAGAGGAGAGTGGATGAATTCACATCTCCAATGGAGTTTTATTTGCAACACTGAAATTAAGGGTATTGCAGTTATTATTTTCAATATTTCAAAGGTGCATTAAGTTTTGGTTTTGCCTAAAATTTGTTCCAAATTCACTTTTGGATATTAAGAAATTAGAATGATAAGGAATTGATTTCTGAGCAGCCAACCTTCTCCACCTTCTGTAATATTGTTGGCGTTTTGCTACAGCAGGCAAATTAGAATTAAATGCCTAAAAAGTTAGAGTATAAGTAGAAAGTAACTCTCCAATGACAACACCACTATTTGGGCATATGTCTATTTTTCCAGGTAATTGACTGCCTCTTTATGGTACCTTCAAGAGACTTGTGACTGACTTCTTACAGTACTCCCAGCACTACAAAGATGTAACCAGCTCAATCCTTTCATTTTACACCCATCATCACTGAGAGAGCAGCTGTCTCTCTGCCAACAGCCAGTTAGTTCCAGGAGGGCCATGCAACAAACAGAGCTACTGCCAGAACAGTTTACAGGCAAAGTCAAGTTTAAAGGAAAGCAAGTGCAGGGAAATCAGCATTTTGAGACTGACGCTGAGGTGGGGAAGCCAGGCCGTGGTATTGTTTTCACCAAGTACTGCATTTTCTCCCCAAAAAGTTTTCACCTACCTTTTTCTTTTTTAAAAGGATGGAGAGGAGTTGGGGTTTTTTTAAGGTAAAAAGCTTTTCTCAGACAAATTATAGCTGAATAGGGCTAGCTATAGAAAGTCACAGGGCATATAAGCAATATGGAAATACTACAGATGGATGCTGCAACTTATTTGCAGCATCTTTTGGTTTTCATCTCAGTCTTCCTCTCCAACATTACCCATAGCTTTTATCCACTTAATACTCATTGTTATTTCTTCCACTGCAAGGTTACCTCACCCTCACAATATTGCTGCATTGAAATGCTCCTATCTGAGCCTGCTGTAAGGCTCTGACAACGCACGTGAGTCCTGATCTGACTGTGAGTTGATAATTCCTGCCTTAATTCTATCAAACCATTCTGCTGTTTCAAACTCTCCTGCTATCTTAGCCTTGCACCATCCTTGCTGTTGCACCCCTGTCCAGTGTCTAGCCCTGGACACAAAACTCACCTTAGTCTTAAGTTCCACAACTACTTTTGTTTGAACATCAAAATAAATTTTTTTCTAGTAAGGTGCACTCCTCCTTGATCCCTAGACCAAGACTTTCCAACTCAATTCCCTGAAGTTTAAATACTCTATGAAAGTTCGCATTCAATATCCATCTACATTCAGGCATTGACTGCTGCTGCCAAGGTGGGAAGTCCATTGCATACTCTGAGGTACTGGTCCCTCCCAGACTCCCGACCTTCCAAGTACAAGAAATGTCTCACTGTAATTCATAAAGGCAAAACCCACATTAAAGAAAAAAAAGTCAGACCTCTTGCATTCCTCTGATCCCATCTGCCCTCCCACATATGCACAGCACAGGGACCACTACAGGTTCTGCTTTCTGAATAGGTGATGCCAGTGAAGCCGTGGATTGTTGTTGAATATGTATGGATGCATCTATTTCTCACAATCCTAAGCACATGTAAGGGTGGATTAGAAAAAACACAGGTTATTTTCAGGTGAAATGATCTTGTTTCTAAATTGCACTGAAGGGGTGTGCAAAGAGAACAGTCAAAGATTTATCTAGAAGCAGAAAGTTAATTTGTGTGATAAACAAATTTAAAAATTTTTGATGAATGCAAAAATAGAGAAATGGTCAGTACCTTTGAAAATCAGCTGCATAAATCATCTGCATAAAATGGGAAAATTACTGATATACCAAGCACATAGCTATGTATTTTTGTTCATGAATGATTACAAAACTTTTTCAAATCATTACTTCAAAAAATGCTTGAGACCTAGAAATTCTAAGAGCTTGCCCATTACCTAAATGACACAGCATACTAACCAACCCAGCAGCTCTGCCAGAGGTCAAAACAAGCTCTTTCCTTGTAGATCAGCTAAAATATCAGCTCTTCTGACTGATCCATTCCCCACCAGGCGGTCTGAATCACATCTTCCTACTTGGACTGTGAGCGGGTGATTGATTGAAAACATTTGTTAGTGACTGCAAATGGGAAGTCAGTCTTCCCTGGTTTTGATTAGTCAAGAAGTAGGATTTTTTTCCAAAGGAATTTATTCAAATTTTGTGTAGCCAGATACGTCTGCTAGGGATGAGACTCAGAGGTGCTTTGAGGCTAGAAAAGATCAAGGATGATAACAGCTTTCTAGATGATGGACAGAGACATGCAAAGTTCTGAAAAGATCAGCACCCATCATCTCCCATCTTCCAGCCTAGTACTGACATTTTCTTTTCATCTGTTCAGGAACGTCCTCTCTCACTACCTTCGATTCATTGCCCTATACTGAAGTGTAGTGCCTCTGTGCATTGCTAATCTGCTACCACATCTGGTTTCAGCGATGACCAAAGTGTACAGCTGGGTGAGGTGACTCATGTTGATACAAAATCTTGATGTTCTTTCTGAATCCACCAGGATGACAGGATCGTATGAATAATGCTGTCACAAGAGTATCAGTGACATGTTTGTCAGTGTAAGACCTGTTGAAACTCTGGGCTTGGCTGCAGCACTTAGAGCAGCAGAAAAACAAAGATTTCTCTGGGAACTCTGTAGGAGCTGGGAGTTGCTACCTGTCACAGTGTTCAGGTACCTCTGGGATTAGTAGATGATTACCTGACTATGACCAGGTGACAGTCCCTGACCTGTGTTATGGAGTTCCAAATCCCAAGGCAACAAGCCTTGAACTTCTGATTTTCTGAGAGGAAGAAATTCTTGATCCAATCTGACCTACTTTACCTTAAATAAACAACAGAGACAGATATGGCTGATCAGCTACAGATTGCTTTTTGCTGCAATGAACTCCCAGTGAGGTCTTGGGGACCTGAATGCCATACAATGATGGCACAGTGGTGTTCAACAGAAATACCGCAGTGGATTGACTAAATGGAAGAGAGCATTCAGCATAGTGAGGAAGTGACAAAGGATTACAAGTCAGGAGGTACCTAGAGCAGACCTCCAGGGCAACCTGATTAGCCTGACTTTAACTCCCATGCCTGGCCCAAAAGCAACAACAGCAGATGAATACGCTGAAACCTCTTTATGATCTACTTCAAAAAGTGATTGGCAAAAAGCAGCAGGAAGGATCCCAGTGTGTCATTTTGAGCCCACAAAGGGCAACAGACAGGATTCCATAATAAAAAAGCATTTCTGCTTTCCCTGCAAAGGATGTGACACAAGGGACAGAAGATGCCTTACTGAGCAGCCTCAATATGGGAAGGAGCAACTTATGAAAACCCGGTAGAGCTGGAAGAAGCTGTGTAGAAGCTCTTTAAAGGAGTCATTTCAAAGATTTTTAAACAGTACAAGTGGAGAAAAACAGAAAGCAGGGAGAAATTCAATAATATTTGTGATATCCAGGATCAATGGCTAAAGACAGGGAAGGAAAGTGCCTGTCACCCAAACGCTTCGAATTTGTCAACCAGAATCCAAGCTGATCCTGGATATAGACTTTCTGCTTATGTTTAAGATGACTGTACTTGCCTTAAAATTCCTGGTCTCTGCTTTGAGCAGAAAAAAAGGCAATGTTAGAGAAAAGTAGTAATTAGAAAGTAATAGAGGGAAGAATTTACTATTCAGTTTCTGGTTTTTCTCTCTTTCACTTGCCTATAACCTAGTCCTCACTCTTCCCTGCCAAAGCCAGTGCCCTTTTTTAAGAAAAAGCTGAAGGAATACAACTATGATTTGCTGTAACTGTATATTTATGTCAGCCTCTTAACCTTTCATTGCAAGATGAGCTTACCATGAGTGAGAAATTTTTACAAAGTTTTATGAGATGTTTTACTGTGATGAGGTAGTATTTTCTGTAGCCATTTACAGTGTGGAACAGTGAGGAATACAAGACATCTTGGATGGCCTACTGTATGACTCTCAGCCCTGGTTCTAGTCTCAGCTGAAGTAGAGAACTCGAGTCTGGAATACAAGTAACTTCACTGAATAGTGTGATGATAAGCCAGAACTTTTAGCATCATTAACGTTTTATTATCAACATACTAGGGGCAGCTGACTATCTTTGCCTGTATTTAATATTCTTCAGTTTTCACTATCTCAAACTCATCAATTTTCACACCAGTCAGACACCTGCACTCTGACAATCCATCAGCTTATTTAAATACCAAAGCATGAGAGGCCTCTTATAAGGTTAGAAATCCAGGTCTGTAACTTTAAAAAATACTCTTGACCATGTGGACATTGGAATTTCATCACAGAACACTCATTGACTGCAAGGCAAAGCAGAATGAACATACATCAAGATAAAAAATGAAGTAAAATTTTGGATTTTGTAGTTCTATTTTTTGTTGTCTTGTTGTCTTTTTGTTGTCTTGGCTTTTATTTCTCGGGTGGGAGTGGGAGCTGCAGTTGTTACCAGCTATAACTTTTGAGACTTCTATTTGAGACTTCATTTTGAAATGATAGATCATTGAACTGTGACACTTCTGCCTCAGACCTGAACACAGTACAGTGGAAATTGTGTTCTTTCTTCTCTGTGCTTACAGTTACATAAAAGCTTTATTTATATTGGTTTAAGAAGCAGGAAAAACAGCTCTAAGATGCCCAATGATCTCTGTGTAAATCTGAATGAACTCAGTTTTAATTAAAATCTTCTAGATGTTCTATTTAAAACAGGCTAACAGCAAAAAACAAAGTCTAAATCTTCAGCTGAGGATACAGTCATTGCAAAGGATAAGCACCTGCTCAGCTTGAGACATACACAAATGTAAATCCAAAGTGAAAAATGTTACATGGTTTATTTCATTATGCAATTCTTTCTTCCCTCCTAGTGCTTTGAAAACACTATGGCTAGCTGAAAAAAATCACAGGTACAGACAGTGACACAGCTCCTGTGATAGCTCTTCTGTGTCCCTGAAATGCTTTTCATTCTAAATTGTGGCGCAAATGTTAAACTCCCATTAAAAGGGAAGAAACAAACCACAATTTTAACTCTTTCCTTTGGAAGGAAACAGCTGTCACAATACAACCAGATCATGTGATGGTGTCCTGTTAACCCAATTTTACGGAAACCTCTCTGCAGCCTGACAATAGCAACCTTTAATATGTAATTCAGCCTCCATCTGTGCCATTTCTGTCATATATGGATACTTTAAATGTTAAAATTACAAAAGAGAAATTAAACTAAAGGAAACCAAATAAAACCAACCAAACAAACAAAAAATAAAGGGCAAAAAAGAAATACCATTAAATGCACCCCCCCCAACATTTACGCAGCAGTGCTACACAGAAAGAGAGAGAATTGTGGCTAGGGAGTTGTGAACATTTTTCTAAAGTGTTATTTAATACTAGTCTGCACTGCAAATATGGCAATCTAAATTCCCCTACAGAACAAGTCTTTTAGTTTTCAAGGTACAGCAATTTCTACCCATGCTTAGAGAAAGAGTGGGTGTTGTGAAAATCAGAAACCACTGCACAACAGAAGGTCTTATGTTCCACCTAAATATTTAGCTAGCAAAAGGAAGGCTAAATAGCTGTGCTTTTCCTATCCATAAATTTCCCTAGAATGAAGAGAGGTGGGAGAGAGTAAGAAAATTTAAGCTAGAGGATAATACTGGCCCCAAAAGAAATGGCACTACATGGGCTAGAAGCACACCGTGGGATGCCAATTAGAAACTGTGCCTCCTCAGTACAGGATTTGGGTTCCATAACAACTTTTCAATAACACAGTAGAAGAAAAAAATCCAATGAGTTAAGAGACAAAATAGTATTATTATTGAAAGGAATTAAATGATACAGCTACTTGCAGTAGCAATAGCTTGGGATCACTGACCCATGGGTCTTTTGCAGCCCTAAGGCCTACATTGTAAAGGAAGGAAATTAAGCTATGTCAGTAAGAGAAATCACTTAGACCACCACCTAGATCACAGTGACAATGTACTTGTGCTCCCTGCAGTGCTTCCTGCAGCCTTGCTGAGTACTCAGGCAAGGAGCTCCCACCTGAAACAGGACAGGACCAGCCTCACTGATAACACCAGGATCCATTCTTGTGAGCTAATACAGATGTCATACACAGTCAGGGAACTGGGAAGATATCTGGGAAGATTTACTGGAAAATGAGAAACAGATACTATGGTCTACCATTTATTTGCTATGAGAACTTGTCAGCTGTCCTGGAAAGGTATAATCTTCCTCGACAACCCAAAGTAACAGCAGTCTGACAATACAGTTTCCTTGTCAGAATAATCATTATCATGCTATTACATAGCAGGCCCTGTGAACCCTGCCGTCTTTTTAATGGTGGCAGCTCAAAATCTTGCTGTGGGAAACAAACCTATTCTCTCACTCCCACCCATGCTAAATGCCATTACAAGCCAACATACCCCTATTAATATCACTCCACTTGTACATTACATATGATGCTTATGTTTAAATAACACCCTCAGATACAGTATGAGCAATCTGAACTTTCTGATGAGACTGAAAACTGGCTGCAGATTTTAGGTTTTTCACGTAACGACTTGTTTTCCTCAGTCTTTGCTGTATATAACGTATCTGGGAGATGAGCTTCCAAGTTTCTAGTTTAGTTTAGCAAAAATTACCATTTCAAACCTTAATACATTACCTTTCTGGAACAAAATCTTCTCCCAAGCACACAAATGTCTGCTTTGTGTAGCAAATCCTACTAAATATATTTGGGACTGTAAGGAAAGACGAAAGAACATGAGGACATATACGAGTGTTGCACAGCAGGACCAGCAAGACTGGGGGACAGCATGAACATTCTAAGAACAGGATTCTGAAACTGTTTTGTTTCCTGGTTTCAAAGGCGCCGGAGAAGCCACAAATATATACAAACTGTATGTCTCCCATGATACTTCACTTACCTGAACCCCATCACTTGTTTATGCCACATGCTTCCATTTCAAGTTAATTAAAAAAAACCCCAACCAAACAACGACTTAAAAACCACCAGTAGTTGCAGAAGCATCCAGCTTACATCCCTCCTCCGATACAAGATATGGGATTGTTCCCACCTAAAAGGTTTCAGCTCAGTTTTGGTCCAGGTTGGATGATACTATGTTCAAACCAAACCATAGCAGAAGTGTCTGCTAAACAGCTGGCTTTCTAGACTTGCAAATATGTTTACACTCCTGCAAATTATCTGTGGCATGTATGAAAATGAAATAGTGCAATGAAACGTAGAAACACTCGGGTCTCAATTAGCGTTTCATATAGCAAAGCACTTTTAGTCCATCCACTCACATTAGAATGTGCATTACCTCACAAGGAGCACAGAGCCAGTTTCACTTCTAGCAGTTTTCTACAACAGAGGAAGGGAATACTGTAAGAAACAGCTTTGGTTGGAGAATTACATCCCTAAGTCTATTCAAGTCAATGCATGAACACCCCAATATGACACTTCCCATGCTGTACAGTACGTGCCTTTAACACCAAACTTTAATTTGTAAAACCTTTGCTTTCATCAAAAATAAACTTTGCAAATAGTGGGTAGTTCCAAATCCCATGACTTTTGTGGAGTCCAGGAATATCCAAGAGAAGACTGTGTCAAAAGAACACCCATTACAGCATTTGCTACTAAATTACATCCCAAATTTGAGAATAATAGTCCCTATTATGTAAGGCTTATAATTCAACTTTTCATTTGACATTTCCTTTGTGCACCGTGGAACCAAACAGGCTGCCTTTTCTGAATGGAACAACAGTTCTCATTTCATATGTCTCACTGAAGCAACACCTCTATAGAGCAGATGGATCTCCTTTGCACTACACTCTATGAAAAGAAGTGTCATTTAAACATGAGGCCTTTATATCAACTGCAAATGGAAAAATAACCAGCCTGGCTTTCTGATCCTGGCAGAATCTGACTGCCTGTTTCTATTTGTATGCTTTCGCAGATGAAAGTCTGAGGAAGTATAAATGAGGATAATTTTTAAAAATCTAAAAGCCAATACTTATCTCCCCAATTTCTCTTCCTTCCCTTCAGATTAGCTGGAAGATAGTGATGGGCTTGCATACATGTGCATACAGACCCCTTGCACAACTATAGAAGAAAACCTAATTTCATCAGTACAGCTAGATGCACAGAACTCAAGAAGCAAACTATATCTGTACATAATCCCATATTACTCTCAACAACTCCAGCAGTGTTTATTGGGCATCTGCCCTGGTAGCACAACAGTGCAACATTTACTGTCCCACACTCTCTCTACTGCACAATTCAAGAAGAAACTAACACACTACTTAAGCAATTGGGTACTGTCTGGCTGCTGCACAATGCCATCTGGGTTACAGGTTTTTTATTCACCAAGCTATGAAGTCAGCATGACACAGAGCTATTTTGGAGGATGTCTACTGCACACTGGTCACAATTTGAAGCCATTTTCTTCCACTGATAGAGAAAAGCGTTAAAGTAATGCAGTTTCTTTCTAGAATTGACTTTAGCTATCTAAATCTAAGTGACTATAGTATGCCTCCCAGTTCAAGAGAAGAAAGGGGCGGAGAAAGGGATCGTTAAATTATTATGTTGCCATGCACATGGCAGCTGAACAAAAGTCCTGTGTGATAAGAATGAGGCACTTTTTAGGTTCTCGAAGGTAGAAAAGCATAGTACTGACAACTGGTGTAATACCAAGAACAGTCTTCTGCCCCTCTGCTCTGAAGAAAATAAGGAATACACATATTTTAGTTCAAAACATAACCTCATTCTCACAAAAAAAAGGAGTTAAACATACACATTGAACAAGTTATCCATATTGCAACAGAAGGAAGCACCCAACAAAATAGACTTTTTCTTCCACACAAAACACCCAGACAGCTATTGAGAAATAGAGCTGAATTGACAAGCATAACGAGATCCATAAGTTTCTAATGCTAGCTGTCTTTCAAGGAAATATCCTGGGATATCCACAAGTCAGTGTGTCCCTTACCCTCCTTGAGGAGTATGTGTGGTGGTGCCCAGCCTGTGCAGGTTCTGCAACTGCATCAACCATTAATGCTTGGGCCATTGGACTGCCTCTGTAGATATGCATGATTTGACAAAACGTGATTGCCAAATTGGATGAACAAAGTAATAGACTAGACTTTCAAGCAAAGCTTGAAAAATGTCCCTCTTTTTCTTAACAGAAATCAGTATTTCCTATATTACGACAGAGTTGGAGATAGAAGTCTGCAGAAAGGTTTGTCAGAGCCAGATACCCCAAGTTTATGTGCTAGTATGTCCACAGAGAGGAGAAAAAGGGGCATGTAAAGGATTAGACAGATCACATCCAAATTAGATTACACTGACAACTTCCTGAGGAAATACACTCTGGTGAGATTTCTAGGCCATCAATCTCTTATAGATTCTTATATGAGAACTCCTCAAAGAGGTTCATATCAGGCTCAGTACTCCAGAGCCCTCTCAGCTGTCACTGTTACAGGAAGATGGGTTGCAGTAATAAATCAGCCAGGGAGGACAAGCTGCTTTTGGCTACCACACAGCTATGCTGGGACTGTGATCTTTCCTCTCCAGCAGCTGTGTCAGCTTTCTCACACTACGCAGCATCCATCTCCACATAAGAAAACCTGTCTTAGCTCTCACTGTGCCAAACATTACCAAGATCAATGACACAAGTGACCTTTTCATTTCAGTGACATAGGCAACACTGCAGATGTCTGCAATTGACTTTTTTGTATGTGTGTACATGAGCCCCTATATTCACCACCATTTTAGAGAGGCATGTGTGTCTATTAAGAAGAACTGGTTTAGGTCTAATGATCAGAAATGGTAACAACTCAGCCTCTCAGGCCATTTTACTATGTCTCAGAAGCAGGCAGCTTGTAACAAGTGCATCACATCCTGCAGAGGATGTAACCAGGGCAATTGTTTATTCCATTACTGTTTTCTTTCCCTTATGGTGGGGTCTCTACTGAAGAAGAGGCTTTTGTCAGTGGGAGAGCAATTCATAGTGTTACTTTGTCACACCTCACAGCCAGGTATCCTTTACTTTTCTCGCTGCTACAGGTAGCTCAGACCCCACATTCTACCTTCATTTTCCCTAAACATACCAGATTTCATCTCTTTTCTTCCTAATACTCCTCTCCACATTGTACATTCCTTTTCTTGTTTTATTTAAAACTAGTAAAGCTGTTATTCAGCAGCTGGGAGAAAAGAGATTTGATGAGACTCATCTATTGCTGAGACCATGCTGACCTGGATCTTTCACTTTTCTCTTTCTCTCCCCAGTGAAATGCAGTAATAAGAGCTCAGCAGCTCTAAAAGCAATCAATACAGAGATGACGTGGGCAATTACCAGCCTGGACAACTCAAAGGACTTCCAGTAAATAAGTAAAGAAAAGACAAGTAAGTTTTCTGAAGCCAAACAACTTCACCAGATGACTTTGTTGAGGTGGAAAGTCACAAGGGGTGGTGGTGGTGAAATAAATCAATGTCCAAGGCAGATGACGAAGACTGCAAGGAGGGCACGAGAGGTAGTATGCAAGCTGGCACAACAGAAACACAAGGATCTGAAGACATCAGGACCAAGCCTGAGTTTGTTCCAGCAACCTGTCTGCACCATTATAACTCCACTGACTACAGCAATACAGTGGAATGCCATCATTGACTTGCTATGTTTACAAACTCACAGTCATACAAAGCTGTACCTTAAGGACATATTAAAAAAGCCATTCCATTTCTCCTCTCCATTTCAACCCCAGAAAGCCTGCAGCATCACAGCATGCAGCTTGTGCCCCAATACTTCCCTTTTCCTCGGGCCAAGACTAAATCCATTTCCCTGTGGAATGCTGATAGGGAAAAGTACCACAGCTATGGCAGGATTCCACACGCTTCCATCACTTTTCAAGATGTTAATATAATCCTGGAGTGCCAAAAAGCTCAACCCCCCCATATTAATCATCTCACTAATGCTGTACTTCCACCAGTCCCATTAATGTAAAATAGTGCTTACTGAAAGAAATTTTCAATGGCTGTCCTCTTGCACATTGGTTAAAAGAAAAATTCTCACAGATCAAACCATTTGCATTAGTTTCACCAGAGTGATTCCTTTTGCTTTCCCATCATCCCATTTTTATTTATACAGAGATTCTTTAATCCTTCAACTATCTAATTTCTTTGCCCCTTTTTACCCCTTCATCTCTGACACACAATGTTTGAGAAATCTGATGCCTCTCCCCCCTCCTATCAAAACCATGCTAGAGGCAGCAAACGAGATGTCCTGAGGCTGCAGTGTAGCCCAATGGAACTGTTTTTCACGGCTTGCAAAGCTGTTTCACCACATGGTGCTCTGCATCAAACAGTGCTGTACAAGCCTCCTGCACCCTCGGGGGGTTCGACTCAGGCTTCAGCAGCAGCAGGCAGGTGGTCTGCAGGATGACTGACGCTTCAGTACTCACTATAGGGCAGGGGGTGGCAGGAAGGCACATACATATTTCTTGTCTGTCAGTGACAATAGAAATGGGAAAACAAGTGACACCTGCTGCTAATGACAAATTATGAGCTCAGGTTCAGAAACGCTCATTCACACTGCAGGCAATATTCATGTGATACATGTGGGCTCTGAGATTTAAAGCAGCTTAAGTCACTGGCAAAATCTGGATGAAGAAAAGAGGAAGACGACTGGGAAAAAAGCAGAGTGAGCTGCAGATGGTGCTGTCTGTGTTGACATGTTTGCACCCCTCATCTCACAGCTTCTTTGAACTAAAATTTTGCCTATATACAAAAACTGGACGCTCGATTATTGATAAGAAATCCCAGGATTGTTTGAGATCTGTAAATGTCAGAAAGCAGCCATTAGAAGTGCAGACTGTTATGCTATTACTGCAAAGACAAAGGCTAGGTGAGGATTAATTTAGGATGGCAGAGATAAGCAGGGGTCTTAGCCATCAGAGTTCTACTATCAACTGCCAAATATGAGGTTTCTGCCTGTTCATTAACATCCACATATGATCCCAGCATTTCTGTTACGAGACAGTCTCCAGCAGCCATGACTGCTTCTGTGAAAACACTGTCCCCGTGTGCTTGTGCTATGCCAGGGGCATATGCATCTGCTCTGAGGCTACAAACGGAGACTGGCCAATGTGATCTCTATAGGAACAAAATTCTCCAAGGGGGCAACTATTTCAGCCATTTTTTCAACAAAACCTTCTCTAGTAGCAACTGGACTTGCTCATTTGTCACTGTTTTTTGAAACAGATGGCCATTAAATAGATGCCAGTGAGAGGGAAATACTAGAGCTCACTACACACTAGGCTTAGCGATGCCATTGAAGACTGGGCCTCATGGCATATATCAGCTCCAATGCTTCTTGGAGACCACTCAGTGGACCACAGTTCCTCAGCCCTATGTTCCTTCACTTTGGCTAAACCCGAGGCAAAAGCAGTGTGAATATTCCTGTGGGGTTTTTTAGGAGAGAACCATAAAAGTGTATCTTGATGACTTAGGTTTGGATTATTGACAGGAAAGTTGACAAATAGTTCTGGCTTGAGTGATAAACTTGGATATCAGAGAGTAAATCTAATGGAAAAGAAAAATCTATCATTCTTGGTCACATGTGCAGAGCCTGAATTGGCAACTGGGATTTATTTTCTTAATTCTGAGCAACGTGGAGCTCTCCTGTGATCCCTTGTATCACCTCTCAGGCCTCACGGATAATGGATGTTTCATCTTAAAGCAGAAAAATCCACCTTGGATCACCACCCCTTCCAGGTTGTTTGGTTTTTCTCTCTTCCCCCTCTCCTACCCCCCACACATTCAGAGTGCCATGTGCATAGTCTTTGTCCTTTGACCAAAGTCTGAGAGAAAGGCAGATGAAGTTGAACTCGGAGAACCACCAAGCCTACTGACACTGTGCACCTGAAACCCCAAACCAGGTTCCACTTCACATCTGTACAAACACAGCTGGGTCACTGCAAGATTTATCACAGTATGGATTGTAAGATCAGCCTGGAGTATCTACTGACATCTTAAACTCTCAGCCCTTTTGCTATGTGGGCATTTTGAGCTACATTTGTTGATTAGTCTTGCGGTAATACATCCTTGCAATAATAACTAAGCAGTCTAACTTCAGGCATCTTAAAAAACAACCGTCTAGCAGAATTGGGCAACATCCAGGGATTTATGGACACTTAAGGCTACTGTAACTCGCCAACAGTCTGCAAATACCTTGTATTTTCTTTCACAACTCACCAGCTCTCCCTTGGCTATCATCCTCAAGACTTTTGCTATAAACACTATAAAGTCACATTGATTCTACAGAGCATTAAAGAAGAGTATGAGGTAAGTGCCTCCAAAATGCATGCCATATAATGGCCAAGTATAAAAGTGAATCTGCTATAGCAGCAATTACATTTACCATTCATTAAAAACTAGTGATCAGAAATTCTCTATTGCATAAAGAAGTTTCTGTGATACTAATTTTACAACAGCAAACAATTTTACAGTGTCATACAGAAGAGTGCTTTCATTCATACAAGGTAGGGTATGGTGACCAAGCCATAAAGTAACAATCAGAATAAAAACACAGGTTAAAGAACAAAAGCCTCGAGTCCTTACTGCAAAGCAGAATTTTCATCCATAATAGCTCTACAGTATAATCTAACTGTGAGTACTGACTGCAGGAATACATGTTGATTAGGACACTAAAAAAGGAAGTTATTGCACACCTTGACATTAAACTTTTAGTTCAGCCAAGCAAGTAAAGTGGTGCAAGGAGTGTATCTCGAAGGAAATCACCTGGTGGTCCCTACTTCAGAGTAAGCTGAAAGACAAGCTGCAGCGCACTTACCAAACTCCTATTATGCACAGAGATTTGCTCCTCATCCCCACATGAGAATTAGCCCAGAAAAAGCCCATGTGGACTTTGCATCCTCAGAAACAACTCTTTCATTTTACAGATATTCTCCCATTCTGTCATCCACCTTGTTACTGTAACAATGCTGCTGCTTATTCTTTTAATAATTATCGACAATTATCCTGGCATGTTCAATTTCCCAGTCATGAACTAATTTAAAAAATAGTATTGAAGTGCTTTTGTCACAAAAAAATCAGGAATAAAACCCTCTAACACCCTTTGTAGTATCAGAAAGCAGTCATTGCTTTATTTTCAGTGCTGAGAGTGCAGGGGATATCTCCTCCTATCACACACTGCAGCTATCTAACATACTAGTTTGTATCTATGTAACTAGTACATATTCTTTGCATTTCCCAAAACTCATACATATATGCTAAACATTCCTGTGAATTCTTTTACATATTTAAATCACTTCTCAGAACTCATTTACATTAGAGTAGGGTTCTCTTGAGGGTTTCTGGTGGCTTTTGGGAACATCCCATTCCTCAGATTATCCTTGTATGGTCACAAGCCTCCAAAAAGGCAGTTTCTTCCTCTTGAATGCATCCCAGATATGTGGTATGAAAGAGATATACCTTCTTATCAGCTTTGCTCAGGCCAGCAGTCTTTAGTCTCAAGGCTAAGATACCCACTTGTACACATTAATCAATGATATGGGTGAATACAGGACTAAGCACTGTCTGTCAAAGCAAAGGAATTTACAAGACTTAAACACTACTTACTACAATTAAAGATTTTCCCAACTGTTTTCCAACCTCTTCCTAGAAAAGCCTGTTCTTTGTCATGGTGTAACCCTCTTCCCCTGAAACTACTGCTGTAAGCTCTTTCCCCCACCCTCCTTAACAGTTTTATTTAATTATGTATCAAAGACCCAAGGCCTGTCTCTGACACAAAATAGTTACTGGTATCAAAGAGCTGAGACAACTAGGAGAAAGTCTGCAGAAAACCAGAAAAGGTAAAAATTACAGCGAGAACTGAGTTTAGTGAGACCAAATTATTCCTATCTCCAGAATTCAAGAGTGAAAGCACCAACACAAAAAACTAAGAAACCCTATGAAAAAATCAACAAACTAGTGAGGGCTCTTGCTCTAATTGGAGATCAGTCTAGAACATGTACTCAGATCAAAATAAACACCACCTTCCTCAGGATGCTTCCTATAGATCCTGGTCTTTTTACTTGCTCTGCTTCTAAAGTGCATTCAAATGTTTTGAGGAGATTGGGAACTCTCACAGCACTGATGCCCAAACAGATGTCCTACAAAGCAGGATACACAGTTCCCAAAAGAGTCACTTAGGAGCAGAAGTAACAAAGAACTATTATCTTCAAAACCTACTGCCTATTGACTCTCAAAGGGGCTGTTACCACCTTGGTGTCCCTGTGCACCCTGACGTGATTGGGCACATGAAGCGCTTGCTTTGCTTCCCGTCTTGTACCTTATGGCTACATCATAAGGTCACCAAGGCAGGGAATATCTAGTGGTCTCTTTTCAAGGCAGACAATGAGCTCTTTGTTTTATTATTAGAGTTCCACCACATTAAAGTGCTATTGATAAAAATGAATAAAATTATCCATGTGGCTCAGATGAGTCAGTGCTGCCTCATCACAAATTTTCCAATAAAAATAAAGTTAGGGCACCTTCACTGAAACATAAAAACTGGCATGGAAGAAGTTCTTCCAAATGTCTAAGAACTGTTCTGAATATCTTACTAAGTGTAGAAACCCAAAGCTGCACACTGTCTACTAGACTGCTCCCAACCTACACAAGCCAAGGTTTATTCAGCTTTTATCCATCTTAAATGATGTTTTAAGTTTCATCTCATGCTTTCATCAACTTGCAATCTCAATTGTGCCTTCTCCAATTATCTTCTATTTCTTCTCTTGACCCTATATATTGTAAAATTCTTCATTCCCAGCATAAAAACTCCTTGCTTCATGTCTCATACAACAATCTCTTCAACACTCATTTCCTTGAGCTGCTTTTAATGTTTGCTGTCATTTATATACCTTTTCTATTTCAGCCATTTTGTTGTGATCAAATCCCCATAACTTGATCTTGTTCTACTTTTGCCACTAGTTCATTTAGTGATTTTAAAAGCAGAAGCATGTGGGTGCCTGTTATGACCCAAAGTCCTAGTATCTGGATTGAAATGGGACAAGGTAGTGGGAGAATGAAAAACACTGGATCATATTCGCTGAGGAGGAAGCACACTTCAAGGTGTTTTCCTAAAGAACTTTACCATAGGGTAGAAAGCAATGGAACAAAAATCCTCAGAGAAATCACAAACATTAGAACTAGCACTGATCAGTTAATAATGAAATTTCTGTAACATACAGACAGGGTAATTGGTGGGGGGGAGAGAGGAGTATGATAACATTAAGAAGCTGAAAATGCTGGTGACAGCAGGAAATAAGCAAATCTGTTCTGACAGAGCAAGAATGGATGTGAACGTCTACCACATTAATGATAACTAGAAGAAACTAGGCAACTGGCTTTTCTTTCTCCCCCCCACCACCTTTTTTTTTTTTCTGGTGGATGCAGTTAAGGGGGAAATAAAGAAGGCAGGTTATATAATGTGGAAAAGATGACTGGTATTTGTTGTTTGCAGTCCTCTTGGAAAGACAGATCTGCTGAAATAATAAAAATACTAGCTTTGTATTTCCCAAAATCAAGGAATAAGGATGCTCTCTGTTGTCATTGTCATTAAGTATTTATACTGCTGTACATAGAAAAGAACACAGGTCAACTGTTCTGTGCAAATATTGCAAAGGATAGTCCAGACCCAAGAACATATCAGTAAAAATAAAGACAAAAATCAAAAGATGCTGGAGGAAAACACAAATATAAGGGTCAGATAAAAAGCTGCACCAAAAAAGATCTGTGTATTCTCTGTTTCAATCAGTCCCATCTTCCCACTACCACAAGAACGTGATTAGTGTTCTGTCACCATGAATCCAGAGTTCACTGCCCAACTGAGGGGAAAAAACTTCAAAATGCCATTCATGCCACCTCCTTCACAAATTTGTCTTTTTAGCATAGATTCACGTGTGCTGTCTGCCTGTATGACCTAAATTCCACCCTCCATCCCAGCCTTCCGTGCCTTCTGCCATAGGTATTATCAAGAAGTAGATGGGGGACAAAACAGGTGAGTGAAATGAAGGTATTCAGAGCAAAGAGTTCTGCCATGGCACCCTGGCTACTGCACTCTTCCTCTCTGGAACTCCTCTGACATACAACTGAGGGACAAACCGGTTCAGATGATGTAACCACCTTATGATTCTGCATTCCAGCAGCAGGTGTTCACTTGAAACAAATGCACCGCTATACTAGGTTGAGCCCTGAAATCATAAGAAAAGTTAATTTCATCTTTGTGGGAGGAAAAATTAAGGTTATGGGAAAAGGAAGATTGAAACGACCCTGCAACCTCACCATCACCTATAGAAGGATTTTTGCAGAAATTAAAAAGCATTTCACTTTAAAAACACAAACACTTTCCTGGTGCAAAAAGTATTTTTGCGTCCTAAATGAAATATGCTTCCCATTTTCCCTAGATGGTAATAAAACACAGAAGCGTTTCCTAAGCATTTCTGCATGTGATCCTTTTGTACTTCATGGCTCAGAAACCTAAGCCACAAAGAAATTGGGAAGTTTGGAGTCTGTAGCTCTCCATGTCCTAGGCTCTGAACCAGGTAAGCCATCAAGAACATATCATTATCCCAAACCTCTGGAACATCTCCAGGCAGTTTCTTTAAAATACCAGAAAAGAAGGGAAAAGAGATGGCATTCAGACTGCTAAATGGGTGCCCTTAAGGGGGCTACAGAGGTTTCCATCTAAAATCTACTTGCTCTTTTTTCAACTAAATACTCACCTGGATAACTTTTTTTTTTTTAATAGGAAATTAACACTTCCAATTAGAAAATTCTTGACCCAGATCCAGTGCTCATTAATCAGTGTATATTGCTGAGCACAGAGAACTAATGCATCTGTGTATATACAGACATGCTCTTCCTTCCCTGGAGCACTTTGATGTCCAAAACAGTGGGCTACAATATTTCAGAGATGTACGTGTTGCACAGCCTCAGGCATACTGCACTTGCTGAAAGGGTTGGATAACTGCCAAACATCTTTCTTTTGGAAAAAGCATTTGCTTTAATACCTGCTAATTCTAGGAAGGGGGTTGTGCTCTTCTTGTTTGGCTGTGTCTTTGCATTTGCAATGAACAAAAGAAAGGGACAAGGCAACCATCTGTGGGTGCTTCATAGAAAAAATAAAACCCCACTGGGCTTCTTATTACAAGGAGGAAAACAGAAAGAATAAGAGATAAAACAAGCTGAATGAAACAAGCTGACACCCTGAGCTCACTTCTCTGCAGCAGACTTGTTAAGCATTCCGGCCCAGACAACCTGGAAAGCCTTTGAAATAAAATTTAAAATCAAAAGGTTTCCCCAAAGCATTTGCTTTTCCTTACAACAGTTTTGTTCTATCTAGTTTAGAGAAAGGGAACCCTACCCCTCCCTACACATTTTCATAGTTGTAAATGGAACATAGCCAGGGCATCTGCCAGACACCAATGGTCAGATATATTGAGGCATTTACATTTGGCAGCTAGAGATGATGATGAATACACTGTAGTATTTTGAAATAATAAATATTTCCAATTATGTGCATATGTAATTGCTATTGTATGATCAGATTCACTCAGGAACAATCCTAGAATTCATAAATTCATAAGGTAAACAGAATTTTCTAAGTCTCTTCCTTCCATGCGTTATGGTATTTCTGTCCACATAAATAGCACAGCTAACATCAGCAAAAAACCAACACAACCTGCCTCCAAATAGTCTCACATCTCTTAACTTTATCAACATCTCAAGATTATTACTAGCATGAGCCAAAATACAATGCTTTTAGTATAAAACTAAGGCTTCACACTAAAACAAAATAATGAATCAGCAAAAGAAAACACAGCCTCCTCCTCATACTGAAGAGTGAAGTAAAAGACTTCTCTCTGGAGATTTCCAGTAATGAATTCCTTTTTTAATTGAAGCTGCAGCCAATGCATGAGATCCAAATGGGCCTCCCTCTCTTTCTCTCTCTAGGTGATGTGTGCAGGAAAGAGCTTTTAAATCAGGCAGCGAGCATAATGAACTTCAATTTCCCTTTGACAAGGGCAAAATTACAAACATACACTTTACTTCCAGACAATTAATTAATTTGTTTACATTATTTCTTTGCTTTGTTTTACTTTGATGATTGCTCTTCCCCTCCACTTCTTTTAGACTTTTTAACTCTCTAAGGTGTAGGATAAGCTTTTGACAACTCATCCTGTTCTCAGGCACGGAGACATGAAAATAAAACAGATTTTTGCAGCAGGGAAAGGAAGGACTTCCCTTCAGGCTTTCTGCTAGCACCCGGGGACAATGTTAAAGCACACATGCCCATTCTGTAGAGGACAGCATCAGCTTTTGCCCCTTGTTAGCAAGGCAGACAGTTGCTGCCATTTGGAAAATGTTTGCCCACTTATTAGTGTGAAAAGATGGACTCTCAAACTGCTGGTGTCTGCAAAAACCACAGTCTGGTGATTAGATTAATGTGACTGACTTCCAGGGGCTAAAGCCTTCCCCACCTTTGCATGCAAAGCAGAAGGCATCGAAGTAGCCAGCCAGAGCCAGCAACCACAGGAGTGCACACAAATATGCAGCCTGCCAACACTGTGCTCCCACTCCTGTGGGATAAGGAAACCAGCCTCAAAAGCACTTGGGAAGAGCAGTAATGGGGAAAAGAGAAAAAGCACAGTGGACTCGGGGAGGACAGGACTGATAGATTTGAGATAGTGAATATAAATAATTTTTGCTTGCAGAAAGAATGTTTCTTCTACATAACACCACAGACTAAATCCCTCTAGCAATATCAATACTGTCTACATTACCACAGTGGTGCATGTTTAATTTCATTTCTGCTGCTACAAATATAGGCCAATAAATTTGACAACACATCTGTTATTTACTTGCACTCAACACAAGCATATTCATGACATTTACTTTGCCAGTTTTAAATTTAACAGCTTTCCTTTTATTTATATCTACTTAGTGTTAGTGAAAAGTGCTCTGGTGACTTTCCATATACATGCAGTAAGTGCAGCACATTTAGCAACAGTAAAATATTACTTGGCTATGTACCATTACTGCACATATTTCTGATTACATAGAAGTAAAATACTTGAAAGTGGTACAAGATTGTTACATCCACTCACTTTGAATATAACTAGTAACTGTGCAGCTAAATCATGCCTGCAGTTGTACCATCAGGAGAGACCCAGGAACTCATTTCAGTGCTCAAGGAGTTGCTGACACACAGTGAAGGTCCTTCATAGACTTGCATCACAAAGAGGATTCAACATGAAATGCTGGCTCATTCATATCCTCTCCACCCTTTCATTACTCTTTTGAGTAATATAGGAGTAGGGGCTTAAGAAGTTGTGACCACACATATAAAGGAAACACCATAAATATTACACAGCAGATTCTCACGAGCAGTGTAAGAGCTTTCCAAAGTAGTGTAGAGAGGCAAGGAATGCATCCAGATCAAGGACATTAACACAGGAGCACCAACAGAGAGTAGTGCCTCGCACACACATGCTGCTCGCATGCAGGAACCAGGCACTGGGGCTCTGACGACAGAGCACAGCTACACTGCCTTGCTCTTGCACTGCCCCCGAGTTAGGTTGTCAGTCTTCTGTCTCCTGCACCACAAATCCAGTATTACAGTGGTTAAACCATATAAGTTTGCAAATAGCATTAGACAAATTACAGAAGACCAAGGAGGGAGATGAAAATTCATAAATTAATACAAGAGTGCAGACATGAAATTACAGCAGTAAAATGACTTTTCCTGTCTGACCTCTGGCTTGGAATTCTCTGCATTTTCATGGTATGTATGACAGGAACAAACAAGCTCATTGACATTTCACAAAGCTATACAACTACTATGCATTCCTGTAGTGTGGCCTTTTTCTTTTGGTATTAGTTATAGTTGTTAACTGCACAAAACTGACTCCTTAAATAAAAGATCATAAGGGTGTTAGAAAAATTCATTAACTGTGCTGCTTAACAACAAGGCCCTCAGCCCATGGTCAGATTTTACAGATCCCTCAGACTCAAGTAAGGTCTGTTGCAACAAAAACATGCTAGAAAATTGAAGACCATACCACAATAATTTGCTTTTCTAAAATACAGCGTATAGAGAACCATGTACATCAATACACTTCATAACAGTAGGACTGGCGCACACACAGCATGGGGTCTTTTAGAATCTATTTTGTAGTTTTGCAGATGTAAAAGCTTTGCAGAGAGAAAGAATAAACAGTGCAGAGGAACCAAGTATTTGTCTGCTGAGTG
The DNA here is from genome assembly GCF_020740725.1 of Corvus hawaiiensis. Classification (NCBI taxonomy): domain Eukaryota; kingdom Metazoa; phylum Chordata; class Aves; order Passeriformes; family Corvidae; genus Corvus; species Corvus hawaiiensis. The sequence continues at coordinate 21,353,025 of NC_063218.1, forward strand.
AATGTGGATACAGCAGCCAAACTGCAAGCGTGTGTGCATGTGTCTCTGTCAGGAAGGATGGGGGGGGGGGGGGAAATGGGACAGAATAAGAAGAGATAGCCCACCCCGCCCAAACTTTCTATCCTGTGCTGATCTGGTACCTACTTCCCAGAGTGAAGAAACCTTGCTCTGCTGAGGACACACAGCTGGCTCCCACCTCGTGTTTCTACCATTAACAGAATTGCTACTGCTGCTCCAGACTCCAAATTCTGAGACAATAGTCACCTTCATCCTGTCCTACAACTTGGTGATGATGGTGGTAATTCTGTCAGAGTCATAAATGACCTCTACAGTCTAAATCATTACTTTATCAGTCTCAATTTGGTTGCACTCTCTTAAGTTGTTCAGAACTGATATTACATTGTCTCCCTTGACCACCATTCCAACTCCTGCTCTAAAAAGAAAGCTAAAGATAAAAAGATAAACAATAAAACACCATTTTTGGTTAACTAGCCTTTGGCTTCATTATCAACAAACAAGAAAGAAAGTGGATGTCTTCAGTATCTAGAGGGGGCCTCCAAGACAGCTAAAGAGCAATTTTTTTACAAGGGTGAGTAGAGACAGGACAGGGGGAAGGGCTTTAAACTGAGAGTAAGTTTAGATTAGATACAAGGAAGAAATTCTTTACTGTGAGAGTGGTGAAGTACTGGAACAGATCGCCAAGCAAAGCTGTGGATGTCCCATCCCAGGGAGTGTTGAAGGATAGTTTGGATGGGGCTTTGAGCAACCTGGTCTAGTGGAAGATGTCCCTAGCAAGGAGGTTGAAACTAGATGATCTTTGAGGTGCCTTCCAACCCAAACTATTCTATGATTCTTTGGAAACAAACATGCCCTTTGATCACTGCTGTTTCAACAAACCCCTTCCTTCTTGCCAGAAGGATATCTGATAAAGAGTTACTTACATTACACTGGAAACTGCTGAATTTGAAAACTAATGGAAACAACTCCTGCCCCTTGCTCTTCCTACATTTTCACAAGCAATTTTTTTTCTTCCTTTATTTTGGTTTGGTTTGTTGTTTCACCATTTCCTTCTTTTTCTCATTGCTTAGACAAAATTCCAGCAGCCCATTTCTCACTGCTTTTTACAATGGCAACCACTGCAGAAAAGCCTGTAAAACGCCTGTGGCATGGGCCAGAGGAGAAGTGCCATTGCCTGTGGAGATGTGTTAGAGAAAGAGGAATTGCTCCTTAGTTAACGGCCCAAGAGCAATTTTCAAGAGGTGTGAGCGAAGCTTGGAAGAAGAAATGCACAAGGACCAGTTTAAGGCTTTGCCATTTGCTGGCTGTCATTCACACTTAGAGGGCTATTTTACTTAAATAATCTATCATTTCTAATCTGTCTTTCAAACTCAAAGGTATTTTTCAGTTAAAATTGGATTCCATCATGATTGAAGCAGTCAGGGAACATATCGTATGGGGCCTATGTAAGCTGGTATCAGACATTACTACCAAGTGAGCCTGTTCTCTGTGCCTTCCCACTAGGTTCTTCTCTGGCCTTTTACCACCATCTGCAGTAAGCCGAAAGAGTTTTACAAGTTTCACTCAAGCTCAGTTTACTGTTTACATACGCAGCCTAGTAAAATGCTTTCCTGAACAAATATATTTGTTTTATCTCACTGTTTATGTCACAGATTATTCATCTCATCTTCATGCAATTATTATATCTTTGAGCCAAATTTTGCAACTGAAAATCTCCTGAAGGCATTCATTGTGTCACCCGACCCTTTTATAGAAAGGTTTTCTGAGGTAAGTATTATCAAAACCTTATTCCTGGAGAGAGCTGCAAACCACATTTTGTTTCCCATAGCATCCTGGTAAAATCCTCACTAAGTGTCAGCAAAAAAAAAAGGTGTAAGGCAACTAAAGTACAAAACAGTGACTTAAAGGCATTAAAGGCACAGTTCACTCTGCTCCATAGCACTGGTGGTATACCATAGAAACTGCCTTCAGGACAGCACAACTCTGTTACGATAATTATCTCCTATACACAAACTGGACACAGCTGCCCTCAATTGCCTGCAGATTGCATTGCTCCTAAAGCTCTGTAATAACAGAGAGCAAAACAGAAAGATGTAAGCTACTGGTAGCAGGCGCAACCAGCGCACTTCCCTTGAGCCTCACCTAACACTGATGGTAGAAGCAAGCATAGACAGACTCTGTTTAGTGGTGTAAATCCAGGCTAAACCCTCCAATTTCACTGGAATCACTGGAGGTTCACACTAAGCAAAACTCCAGGCTTACACCTAACTATGTTCAATAGGTCAGACATTTTAGATATTTAAAGCCCACAAAACTGAGTAAGCAACAATGAGCAAAACTGTCAGATTTACATGACAGACATATTTTTCTTGCAGGGCACCTTTGAAAGGTGTTTAAGGTCATCCAAATATTCCCTCAGAGCAATGGAAAAAAGCTGGTTCCTTTGAATTTCTTCAGCAATATTAACATTTGATCAGTGCCATTTCTGAACAGGTAGCAGCCCAATGCCAGGGCATGCTCATCCATAGAATTGAAGACCACATCCAGCTCATTTCATTAAGAGCTTTGGACACTGCACAAAACAGTAGCCAGATCAGGTCACTCAAAAGCAGGATGACTGCAATGGTCAATTTAATTTCCAGAAAACTGATATCTAGGCTACCAATAGAGTATTTTAAAAACAGTAGGTTACATGCCTCTTAGAACTTCTATTAGGAGTATTAACTAATCTGTGGATAAAAGATGCAAGTCAAATTAGCTGACTTTCTATTCCCAACAGGTATCTGTGTACACTACAAGACAAGATAGAGTCATAGTCAAGTGATAGGCTGCCTTCACCTTGCTATGTACACAAAACTATTACACATATTTGAGAGAAACCATAACTGCTCAAAGTCGTCTGACAGGTGCTCAGCCATTCAACACAAAAATGGACAGCCAGCAGAAATTAAGACAGTTAATGACATGTAAAAGCTCTTCAGACATAAAAAAAGGCTTAGGGATGTTTGAGAGATGCTTGCCAAGGAGCATTTTGATCATACAGCTGAAATGACAGGATTCAACTAGGAAGATGCTTCACCTCTGGGAAACCATGGGAGCTGGTGTGCCTTTAGAACCAGGGTAGGTCCTTGTAGCTTTGAAACTGAGTTCCCTGAGAGATTACAACTGGGGCTCCAACCTCACCACAGCTTCTGGAGATGAGAATTTTCTCCCACATGAAGAAGTTAAGGCACCAGGAAGAAAGGAGCATTAAGGACATTTATTCTCTGTCCTAGTAACTCTGGCAGAAACATTCAGAGTTCTTACCAGGTTTTGGTGATGCTGAACACAAAAAATTAAGTTCCTATGCCTGGACCTGTAAGCACACAGAAGCAATATACATGTACTAATTATCAAGATGCACATCAATGGCATGACTCATAAAAAGTAAATGAAGCTACTTTCAGCAATATATTTTCCTCAAGGAAAGACACTTAAACAGGAAAGCAGAATAAGCTAATGCAGGCAGGCATAAAACAAAACATGAAATTTCCCTCATCTTTCAATTCCTACAATAAGCATGAGATTCAACCTGTATCAAAACCCCTGCTCACAGCCATTAAACCAATTTATTCTTCTTCCCCTATCACATGCAGAAAACAAGAGAAAAGCTGAACTGAGTTTAACCCCTTGTTCACTGAAAACAAAACATTACCATTTCAGATTCTCACAATGAGCTTTGAATACATGGGAGATACAGGAATAGATACCAGATAACGCCTCACTTGATCTGATTCCTTTCCCTAAACAACTAACAGAAGCCTCACTTCCTCAAGGTAATTAAAATAATTCAGTCTTTCCCGAGACCATTACATGGTCCTGCATTTAAATCTAGAACTGACAACCTCTCTACCTCCACAGCCCTCAACAACCTCAACTTCTACTTTTGATCTGCCTTAGGTAGGTGGGCAAGACCTGAACAAAGAGTTAGTTCATGAAACCTGGCCCTAGAGATCCAGCCTTACCCTCAAGGATTTTTTCCCCACCCCTAACTAAAGTGGAATTTACACTTACAAATATAGACCATTCTCATTCTCTTTCTATGCACATGCAGAAGCTCAGACTATACACATAATTCTGAATAAATACATACATAAATATGTGTACTGGTTTAATGTAAATAGCAAAGGCCATTTCTGTGTCAGGTATAGAAATGAGTCATGAACTTTGCTTTGAAGGTTTTTTCATTACAGAAGAAAGAAGCTCCAAACAGTCCCAGAAAAAACAGGCTGTTGTTAAGGTCTGCTGAAGCACTACATTTCACTAGTTAGACATCAGTGGTATCTAGATGTTCATCTGTCCACAAAGGTGTTTCCCCTTCTCTACCAGACTACTTATCCACAGATAGCACCTGTGAGAACAAGGTGATTTCAGTAGCTTTTGGCACATTGTTCTTTTGAAATTATAAATTATCTGGGCTTCCCCCTTTGACCAATGCATTGTATGATAGGAGAGCATAATGCTCTAAGTGACTTCTACTAATGATCTGATGTTGATATTACTGACAATGGAAGGGAAAAAGTAGTACCTCAAGGCACTGTATTTGGTACTGTGCTGGTTAATGCAGAAGAATTTGGGGTTATATCACACGTTTTAATCCCTACTTATTCCAAAGTATTTGACAAAACAGTACAATCGTTGTTTGAAGTGAAATAGCACCTGGGAAAGGCAAAAAAAGCAGCAGCTACAACATATTTGAGAAAAGCTTGCTCAGTCTCAGGGGTAAAAGCAAATGCTTTCTCAAAAGTTGCACCAACACCTGTTTTGATACTGGTTAAAGCAACAAGGTTTATCTGGGTAAGCTAAGTGAGTGTTTATGCCATCTTTGGTTTCCAAGTAACTGACATTGCAGTGGATCACCAACAAAGGGAACTGGGAAACCTCTTGTCATTAACTTTTTGGTATGATCAATTACTCTATGATCTTTTGAAGATCCCAAGTAGGAAGAAATAGGAAGAATGTCAAACAACAGTCTTTAAGGGAAATAGAGGAGGTGTGGGCATTTTTTTATCAATACAGAAAGCCAGTAAATGCTGTGATCCCACAGCTGCACACAAGTTTATAAAATAATTATAATTTGAAACTGGCCTTTGCTTGAGTGCCTAAAGGAAAATAGAACAAAGAGAATTCTACATCCAACCTTAAAAGCCCACTGAAAAATCCAGGCGGTTACTGTAGTATTTGATTTTACTTCTGCTGCTGATGTTATATATCTGGACTCCAGAACCTTGACCTGAAGCAATCTGTTGGTAAGAATGGTTTGCATCATTATGGGTAATGCATATATTCTGTATAATGCTAGCTGTACAATGTTCAATGCATATATAATGATACAAATGCCACAAAGCATTAGAGTTATTTATACCTGTGTGATTCATACACAATACCACTAAGATCTGGCTAAGATTCCTTTTCCCCAGTAAAGGCCAGCACTTTCAGAGGCCAGCCTTAACTCTAACCATACACTGCTATGTCACTGTAAGCACCGATGACACTACCTAAGTTACAAAACACACGCAGTCATGAGACTGCTGACATTGAGGACTGCAGGGTTTTCACAAACATCTGCTTGGCTTGGGATATGTAGGTGAATAAATTCATTAAGTCCAAATTGTGCTTTCCTGTGCTTTTTAAAAAGAGTCAGAAGATGACCTTGATCTTGCTTGACCCTAATTTATGCTTTCGTTCAAGATTTTGTATACCACTGTAAATGAAAATGCAGAATAACAGTTATAAGTTGATCTAATTAATCTGAATTTAAGAGTTCTTATTACAAAACTTTAACAAGCCACTAACTTTTACAGTCTTGAGAGAGCTGAGGATACAACACTCATCTCTGCTAGCACTTCATAGCCATCTATAATTCTGCCACAAAGATTATTTTTCTAATTTGTCACTGTGACATGGTCACACATCACAGTGATCCTAGCTCTGCATTGCTCCACAGATCTCTTCTCTCTGCCCAACATACATGGCCTGTCTTTATTTTCACAGCCTAGCCTGTATAGTTTTTCTTTTATTAAGAGATCATTTCTGATCTTCCAAAGATCTATTGTTTCAGTCTCCACTCAAATTTACACATAGGCAACTTTTTGCCAGTCCTGTACTTCATACTTCGCAGGAGCTCCCAATTAAATTTATATGAAGTACCCCAATACTCCCCTGCAATTTTCAGTTAAAATTCTTAAAAGCTCTTGAAGTGTGTAGATCACCACCCACAGCTGCCTCTTTGTTATTCCTATCTTATTCCTTATTTCCTTCATCTGCCTATGAAGGTATATCTGTTGTCTTTCCTCTTTCCCTAGGTTACTAGTGTAAGACTATTGATAGAATAAAACATGCTTTTATTTTTCCCCACACATAAATTCTGCTGCTTAGAAAATACCTGACACTGAGTTCTGAGTTCTGCAGTTCAGTATCTTTTTATTGTTTTCTTTCAAACCGTATCTCCAATGTTTTCTTCTGAGTAAAGTAGCAGGTGATAAGCATAGAAAGGTAAGCAAGAAACTACTAGCAACATCAAAAAGAAAGGCACTACACAGCTGTTTCTGAGCTAAATAGACCTTCACAACAACTGTGATAAGGGATAACTTCAAACTACTAAATCCTCTTCCTCAAAGCCTACAGCCAGCTAGGTTAAGCAGGTTCAACGCCCTCACAAGTGAATAGACACATTCAGCACAGATGCCCCCATTCAACACATAAAACCTGAGAACCCTCACTTTTCTGCAAGTTTAGATTTCCTCCACCCTCCTCCTCTTTTGCAAGTGTGTGTATGTGTAGCCAACCATCCTACCGAAGAGCAGAGCTGCATCCTCCGCAAGCAATGAACTGTTCCTGCAGCTGTTAGCACAATGTCTCCCTCGAGAGCACTCTGAAGTGCTAACAGTTCACCATAACTTCCACACCACTTCTCACAGGGTTTTTTTTCCCAATTTCATTTAAGAGGTGAACTCTAAGACAAGCAAAAAGAACAAGTATCTTCTTCTACATTTGGATTTTTTGAATCCTTTTGGAGAAATTTCCCCCTTAGAGTTTCTTCTTAGAAATCAAACACACCGAGAAATATGCATCAAAATTTTTATTTATGCATACATACACACATAAATATTTATATATATAAAACCAACCATCTTCAGATTGGCTAGATTACTTAAAACTGAATGACTACGCCCTAAGAAGCTGGGGACTCAGTCAAGAAATAGAAACAGAAATGTGCAGGGAAACAGTCTCTCGCTATTACCTACATTAAATTACTCTTCACCACTCATCTATCACACTGCATAATCTCAGTATATAAGAAAAGACAATACCTTCCTAAGCATGCAACAAAAAATTCTCAAGGGTTTTAGTACAGGCTTTCAAGCCCTCTCCAAGCTAGCAGAGAAAAGGAGACTGACTAGCTTTGCTTTCTGGCCAGTGATTTTTTTGGGAACCTTTTAGTGGAAGCCTTTTTCAGGCATGCAGCAGGGTGGGTTCAGATAAAGCACTGCAGTCTAGTGCTTAGGGCGCTATGTTAGATACCACAAGGCTCCTGGATTCCATATCTGGCTCTACCACAACTCCCTGTGTGGCCTTGCTTTAGACTTGCATGATATTCATTTTCTGCATCTGTAAAATAGGTATAATAATAACAGTCTAGCTATTTTCCTATTGCCCCTGTCAAGAATTTTTCTGAGCATTACTGATTTATCCAGTAGGAGCACCTCTTGCAGTGATAAGCACTAACTGTGAAACTGTAGTTTCCAGGAGAACGTTCTTGCCCATATTGATTTCACTCCTTTCACAGGATAAGACACTGACTCCAAAGCTGAACACCACCTCTTAATTTTGTAGTGAGGGATATTTCTCTTGAGAATATGTCTGTACAAGCCAGAACTACTGTATCCTGTCTTGCCAGTGATGTGCTGTAAAATCGAAGGTAAATCACTCACCCCTCTACCTCATTTTGCCCATTTTATTTAATAGAAGCATTGCTGTGTTACTGGAAGTATCTGCAAGGCTGTTCTTAGGGTCAGCTAGATATTCCTTACCACAAAGAACCCAAACAATGCACAGACACCTAACAGCCTATTCCAATGCTACAGTGCCTCCTGAAAAAAAACAATTTCTTGCAAAGAAAGAAGAACTGGTGAGACTAACTCTAGATTAAAGCACCATCTTTTAACAAACAACAGGTATGTGTTGCCAACTGAGTATTTGAGGAATTCATTTCTGAGGCCAGGGGAACAACTCATTTCTGGTATGAAAAAGAAAAGAAATACCCTTATCAAGTAATAAATAAAAGGGAATACTTTTAGCCCATATAATCATGGAGGCATACCACTGAAAGAAGAGAAACTGACGAAAGACTATGGAAAGAGATGAGACATTCAATGTAGACAAATAATATCTGGGATATAATTCAAACTGCCATCAAGGCAGAAATCAGCAAAAACACCATGAGTTACTATGTACCTATAGAAAAAAGTAGTGAACACTTGAAATTTCCCTTTATTATGGGTATCCCATGTTCTTTAACAGGAAATGCATTACAGATTTGTCAGCCAAGGAATATGACTAAAGGCATCACTGCAGCATAAGAGATTAAACCCTGGCTCATCTGTTGGAAGCAGCTCATGCACAGCATGCAGACTTTAATGATGGCTGGAAACCCCTTCTAGGCTTAAATCTATTTGCACACTTTGAGATCACAGCATGGCTGTCAGCAGTAGCTGCCTTAAAAATAGCTCCTAAATGTTTATTCTGCAACTGGCACTCACACTGTATATCAGAGAATAAGGTGGTCACTAGGGCAGGTGGAGATGCCACAAAGGATATAAAATTATGGGTCATGTTCTTTTGAAGATCTATCACAAAGCTCCTGTCTATATGGCCTGGGTAAAAACAACACACTGAGTCTGAAAGCACCAGAGGAACAGATATCTTCAAGACTGAATGCAGAAAGGAAGAACATGTGATTCTATCATGTATCATCACCAGGGCTCGTTCTGGAAATAGTATGGATATACTCTCATGGGGGTCTATAGGGAATTTTTTGGGTTTCAGTTTTTTTAGAAGTGCACTGGGAGTGAATTAGTTCCCAGACAGCTTTGCTATAAACCTCAGCTGAAAGATGGCAAATTCATTTCATTGTATTGTTACAGTCAACTGCAGGCTCAAATCCGCCTGCCTGCAAACCGTGTGAATTCAGATGCTACCTCCCATCTAATTTTTTGTTACAGAAATATTTTCATAGCAAAAAAACCAATCAGGAAACAAAGGTGGCAACATATGCTAGTAACATTAAAAAAACCCAAAAAATCCACGAAGGTGTGGTATTCAGCATCTGCCATGTCTTTGGTGACAATTCTCTGTGCATTCGAGGTATTGTTCATTAAAAGCTATACCAATTACTGTAACTTTCTCTTTTCAGATCTGCATAGAAATGCATAATGGTACCATTGAGGGTTCGTTCGTTCTTTCCTTCCTTCATTTGCTTTCTCTTCAAAATACAGATGATCTTTTTTCACTTTAGCTTCAGTTACTCTCAGATGGGAAAAATTCCCCTCACTGCTTCATCCTTCTCTTACCTCTAATGCCCAAGGGGCTATCTTGCATGAACTCTGACAAAAAAAATCCACAATCAGAAAGCCCACATGCAGGATTTTGAAGCTACAAGTTAGAATTGAAGGCAAGGATCTGGAGCAGATCCAGATCTTTTTATTACATAAAAGCATTTTTTCTTCTATTGAAAATATAACTTTGCCCCTATCTGCCAGCCCAAATGTCACACCTCCCCTCCCCCCCCATATCCCGCACATACACACACACACTCCTCAAAAGCCTTTACATGACAGTCTCAGCTGAGGTTTAAATGTTCCTCCTTATTAAAGTAACTAAGTCCATTGATCTCAGGCGAATTACGTACTAGGGGACACATATGGCTTGAGCCTTTTTGAAACATGTTTGGGTGGAAGAATGATTTCCTTTTGGCTCCTTGCAGATAATATCTGCACCACCAAAAATCCGTCAGAGTTACCAATAAAAATTGCTTCTTGGATTTTGAACATCCAGTTCAGCTGTCCTCACAGCAAAATACAAAATGGAAACACACTAGAGCTGACAAAAGATCACAGTAAGAAACATCACTTTCCTATCCATAAAACAACTCAAATCAATATCGCTGAGTGTCTTTATCATTAATCATTTTAAGGAGACTTGGAAATATTTTTTCTCCACAAATGGTTTGCCATTATGCTCAAACACATGATCCTTTGAATGAAAGATTGAGGTACCAAATGGAAGCAATGTATACAACATGAAATAGTCTGGTTATGGCTGCAGTTAGACTTCACACTTGTATGCAGTATTATCATGTCCATAGTGCTACGGGGGGAAAAAAGGCCAGAAAAAACCTTCACACTATCCAATCTTGCCTACTGACATTATAGGATGGCTTTCTCGAACACAGTTGAGGTATTCCTTACCTAAACCATTTTGTGTCCTCCTATATAAGCCATCAAGCTTGGAAGCTTCTGTGTTGTGTGTATGCATGCAACCAAGCCAACAGAGACAAGTTAAAACACTATGTTTTGAGGGAAAACTCAAATATTGAATTAATAAAATGTAGACCATAGACTAGATTGTTGCATTCAGTGCAAAGTGGTCCAAACTCTGATAAGGGCATCTATAATAGGAGTGTTAAACATATGTGGTAATATGATATATATATGGTTTTACAGACACTTATGCCACCCCAGTGAACTCTAGTCAGTCGTTGTTTCTTGGCTGAGGTGCTTGCTTGTGGCCTATTCACTAATTCTATTTATGTATTTCTAACAGGGATTTCTGGTACATTTCCAAATAGCTTTATTCATTTGTTAACAATGTGAACTGGGATATGCAGATATTTTTCTCTGCAGTCCCCTGGAGATCAAGGGGCACAAACTTGCATAAAGCAAGAGCCAACAAATGAAGTGGGTAAATTAAAATTGAAAGAGAAGGAAAAAAAAAAAAAAAAAAATCAACCAATTGCCAGATATTGAAATTATTGTTATCGAGGAGAATAATTACACAACCTCAAGGAATAACCAAGCAGTATTTGTTTCAAAAATATTCAACCAGCTTCAGGCCATGTGTAAGCACGTGGCTAATGAAAGGCTCCTTTAACTACTCATTGCCACTTCTCTGCCCCTTTTGTATCACTACTAATTAGCAACATGAAGAAATATCGCCTGCCTTTTTGTCATCATGCTGTTTGACTTGCCTTATTTATTTGATAGCATAATCCAGTGTTTGACATATGCTTCTCCAAGATCATATTATCTAAAACAATATTACCAAGCAACCTCTGAACGAGGACTACGTTAATGAGGACTACTCAAAGCCTGAGTGAGGGGTAAGTTGAATAAAAACAACAGATACTTCTACTACATTAAAACCATTACAGAGCGGGCTTCTTCCTAATATAGGTGCTTGACATTTCCCATTAAAATAACTTATTTCAAGCTATTACCATTGCAAAAGTGAGTATGTTTAGGCTGAAGTCACCAATACTATCTGTCTGCCTTAGGTTGTTTGCTTCATGAAGTTTTAGTCTCAAAAGAGTATCTGCTTCTTAATACTATTCCCTCTTTGGAGTCAGGAAGAGCCCCTGGGACTTCTCAAACCACAACATTTCTATAATTTAAACAAATATTTGTGAGAAACTGATCCAAGCATTTCTTCTCAACTCATTTAAGTGATTGCTCACAACATTAACAACCCTGGGAAGCTTTATTGAGTGAGGTGACATCTTTTATTAGACTAATACACAGTACAGCTAGGAAAATGAAGTTTTAGGGAAATGTAAGCCCTTTCTTCATGTCCCAAAGGGAGAAAAATGTTACTTTACAACAGCTTTCAGAAAAAAACCCTCATTTCCCCGAAAGCTTCCAGACATTCATCTGCTAGGCAGTCTAACAAAAGTTATTGCCAACATACAAATCCTGCTTTGATCTTTAGGACATCACAGCTACAACAAAAACAACATTATTCCCACCAGTTACTGTGTTGTACTCAAGTAGCAAAAGAAAGTGCAGTTACAACTCATATTCTAGTCCTGTTGTGACCTGGAGACGTTCCATGGTAGAATCTCAGCTTTTTGGGTGATTTGCTTGTTGTAGTCAAAGCCAAGGAAGTACTACACACAGAGGAGAAGAGTATTTGCATGGTCAGATACTCAAAACAGGTAAATGGAATTGTTTTACCATTCACTTTTATTTGCCAGCTATAGGCCCCAGGATGATTTGCAGAAATACTGAGCATTCACAACTGCAACTTAAAACAACAGGAACTATGTGTGAAAATATGAAATACCATCTGGTGCTAACACAATTCTCAAAACAGTTTATCAAAGTACTAATTTATTCTAAGAAGAATAAATTTGCCCCAAACCCATGGAAACTCTTGACTTTAAGACTTCTGTTCCTTAATAATGATCTTCCAATATATCTGTGTTCCTTGGTGGTGGCAGGAAATATAGAGATACACTGTCAACAGATGAGCTTATAACCTTTTGAACATCAGTACGTAATAATACTAAAGCATTACTGTTGTGGTTTAACCCCAGAAAGCAACCAAGTACTGTCCAGATGCTCACTCATTTTTAGCCCCCCGACCTCAGTGGGATAGGGAAGAGAACTGGAAAAGTGTAAAATCTGTGGGTTCAAATAAGAACGGTTTAAGAACCGAAATAAGGCAAAACATAAAATACTGTAACTGTAATAAAAAGGCAAATAACAAAAAGAGAGAGGAATAAACCCCCCAAAATGACTAGAGATGCACAATACCATTGCTCACCACCCACTGACTGATGCCCAGCCTGACCCCAGCAGGGATTGTCCCCTCCCAGCCAAGTCCCCCCCGTTTATATACTGAACGTGATGTTCTGCGGTATGGAGTATCTCTTCAGGCATTTCCAGTCAGCTATCCTGGCCATGCTCCCTCCCGGCTTTTTGTGCATCTCCCCTCTTGCAGAACCTGAGATGCTGAAAATTCCTTGACTTAAGGTAAGCAGTGCACAGCAACAACTAAAACAGTGTGTTATCAATGTTATACTGAACCCAAAATACAGCACTGTACCAGATACTAGCAAGAAAAGTTAACTCTATCTGAGCTAAATACAGGAAAATCAATCTTCAATGTTATCTTAATAATTTAAAAGCAAGAGGAAACTTTGCTCCAAACATCTGATAATCTCCACAAAGAGATAAACTAGCCTATAACAACAGATAATAGCATTGCATCAATATGCAGAGAGGCTGGATCTCAACAGTGGTCTGTAATGTCTCAAAGAATGACCTTGCCTCATGCTCCTGAGTCAATAACGACGGCAACAGCACAGCAGGTATGAGCCCGAGCCCTAATGCTGAATCAATAATCACTGTGCTGGGTCATGGCCCCACATCAATCTGAGATAGTTTTACATTATGATGTTGCAACAACTTGTATGATATTGCAAGGTCATCTGGCATTGGTTTGGTGGTACCATGCAATGACGTTGTATGAATATATACAGATACTTGCCTGTGGCAGCAAATGAGTACAGAGAGATGCTAAATTGTGAAATGACCATCAGGGAGTCATAATGCATGATATTAATGATAATGATTGGTGACTTGTATGTCACAAGGTCACTTAATTTTCTCTTTGCAGGAAAAATTCAGGTGAGTGTGAGTCCTAACTAGGTAAAGTTTTGCCAAAACTAGCAAAGGCATCCCTTTACCCAAGGCTCTCCTTCCACACTTTCATTCTGACCTGCATGGACAGCAGGTATTTTGTTCTTGCACACTTTTTATCTGCTCAGCCATTTGACTGAATGTGATTGACCTCACTACAACCCGTGCAGAGTAACAAGATTCAAAAGGAAACTACTGTGACAGGGAAATGGCCCAATTATGCTGAGACCAGCTTTTTCCCTGGCAAAAAAAGATTCAGAGCATAACACATCAAGACACAGAAGGAAGCAGGCACCCAGTGATTGCTGTCGAAGGAGGAGAACAAAGAGATAGCAATTATTTTAATCATTTTCCAAGAGGTGGCAATAATGTTTCTTATAATTGCAGAGAGAAGCAGAAATGTCAGTAGTTCCAAGCAGCCTTTCTTTCTGAATGGTGCCTGAATCAGCTCTTCATTTAGGCTATTGAAGCATCAACTATTTCCCATTAAACTATACTTGGGTCACTCTGCTTTGGTCACACTCAGCTTAGACTGAATTTAAGAGTGATAATTACTGTGAATTCATGTCATTTTCCCAGGGTGAATTTGTTTCAGTTTCTTGATAATATTTCCCCACGCATGTTTCCTTATATTTCCCCTTTATTGACACAGTATTTCCTTAAATTTCCTTATTACTGCTGCAGTGCTGATTGTTGTTGATGTAGGTTTTTCTGAGATTCATTCCATGAGGTTTCACCTTTAAAAAAACCCAGACATTTATTTATACCAGTATAATAAAATCTAACAACAAGGCTGGCTTTTAAAAACAAATACAAAACCAGCCCAGTAGGATTCAAAGAAAGATGGCACAGCAATTACTAGTTCTTTTGTCCTCGGTTTCAATGGCAGCTAGTAAGCAACAACCCAAGCTGGCACTAGACCTTGTATTCCCCTAAATCTACTCTGTGTGTGTGTGAGTACAGGGCAGGAACAAAAATCCCTCTCTAAAAGCATGCAATTTGAAAATGACATGGAAAATAGTCATATGTGTTTTGAGAATACTCGGCAGAAGAATAAAATGCAGCAGTGAGGAGGAACATAACTGTGTGCATCCTCTGCCTCGGGCTGGACATGGAGTTTCATGGAAAGGTTTGCGTACAGTGTAAGCATTCCAGCCCCTCTCATTGCACATACAAGGCTCTTCCATAAAGGATTCCAGGATCAGTAAATATTCTCCTCTCTATCATTTACACACCTGCTGTAAAATTACAGGTGAACTGATGCAAAAAGCAGTTATAATAGAAGTGTATGGAATGAAGTTGGAGTACAACAGTGAATTTTAAACAGAACTTGTCTCAGTCTCTCAGTACTGTGTGTAACCTGTTTGGAGTTCCCAGCCCATCACTCCATACTTCATTTTGACAGTTCAGCGTATCCCACCCCAAGTACTTGACCTGAAAATGTAGACATGTTTCAGATGAAACAGAAGGTTAATTAGAAAAGCTGAAGCCATTAATGAAGGCTATCAATTATTAATCAGTTGGTCCACTATTCTCTTTCCCCATATCTAGAAGTATTTATAAGTCAGTGACAGGTTTTTAGGGCTGATGACATCTCTTAGCAACTGTATCACTCTGTTATATGATTAGACCCCACAAGCAAAGCAGGAAAACATCAAACACATTTTCAGACAGAAGACTTCTAAGGAAAAATTCGAAGTGATCTAAGACAGAAGACAAAACTACTTCACACCTCCAGAACCTTCCTGACCACTGCATTGCAGTGGACTCTGGTCTTGCATTTGAGTCACTGAATGTTGTTGGTAATGAAGCACAACCATGAAACACAGAAGACTTTTATGTAGGTTTGCATTTTAATAAAGAAAAATTACAGCAACAGCTGTTTTAAAGTAAATATATCAGTCAAATAATATATGTGTCCTATGACACAAAGAACCTGCCAGGAGCTTGCCACAGACAGGTAATTTTGAATACTCAGACAATGCTGAAAGATGTCAGAATATTAGCAGGGAAAATTATCTTCAGAAAATAAGAGCAGAGTTTCTATTAATTGTCCTCACATACGTGAAATTTATTTCCCTTGCAAAATAAATCTATCATTGAAGAAAAATGTTTAATTAAGAAATGTTAATAGAAACATGCCTTTTCAACAATTTATATTAAGATTTTATTGCCATGTTAAAGATGAAAGCCTACTCAGTTGTGAAATCATCACTTATACAAAGTGCTAAAATCATCACCATTTGTTAACTATAGAGTAAAGGAAAAAGACTTAGGAAATGCAACACAGAATCTGTCTTGAGAGGAAATGATGATTACCTTGGTCTTTTCCTTCGCTGGGATTCTTCATTGCTGCTAGATCCTGGGTATTTTTCCACTGCCATTTTTCAGAACTTAAAGGTGCTTTTCATCTTACTCGGGTTATGGTTTGCGTCATCATAGATCAATTTTAATTTCTAACTTGAATGACCGTAAGTTTATTATGTAACATCACATACTGAAGGAGCCACTTTACAATAAACCAGTATACAAAATTGTCATGAACTGGCAAAATGACATCATATTCCCCCCTCTAAGGTCATTAAAAATAACCTAAGCCTACCTAAAAAAAACAAACTTCATTGAATGTGCATTATTATGCCTTCTGCTTCAGAAAATTTTCTATTCCTTTTTGCATCAGAGATCTACAGAACAAACTTTATCTTCAGTAATACTTAATGTCTTAAAGTTCAGCTTTTATCCTCAGGAGAAAACTTACCCTCAGGTAATTCCACTGCTTGATTGTTCAGTGTAGACAGAACATTTTCCAAGGCAAAAATTTACGGAAGTTTTACAGAAGATAACCCACCATTGTACTAATCTTATATCTCATTTTATCTTACCTTCCACTTTGAATAAATTATTGTTTGCAAATACTTTTCTGCTGACCTTTGTCACTCTTCTTCAGATAAAGTTTCAGGAAGTCCTGGACCATTTTAGACATTAAATTGGACGTTCTTAGCAGATCTTTGAGAACTCTCCATTTCATCCTTCTAAATGAACCATCACTGTCCCCTCATCCCCATATTTTGAAGACTATACTCCCTTCATCTATGCTAAATCATACTTTTCCTCAGTTTGCCAACCCTTCAATGAGCTTCCAAGGCCTGAAGGAATCCCCCAGGACTCCAAATGTGGGGGCAGAAACTGACAATAAGTTGGCACACACGTAGGCTAAAATGATATGCTTCTTCATGCTGGTCTTAACTACATTTAGACACTCCTATCAGTCAAAGAGGACATAAGCAACAGAGAAATTCAAAACCAAAAACTACCAGGGTTTTTAGTAAGACACTATCATTACAAACCTTCAGATCTAATATTGATCTCAGTGAAAAATCTCAAAAGAATAGTCTGTTTCTATAAAAAATAATCAAAGTACTTTCAAAAAAAGACAACTGAGTTGCTTATATTAGTACAATAGAGCACCCTCTTACCTTCAAGCAGTAGTCCTTTTATACTTTGAAAATTAATTCCAGATCCTGTGAGAGTTTTATTTTCTTTTAAACTTCTAAATGACTATAGTTATATTCCATGGCTTCTTCCAAATTTTCTATAATCTATGAGTCAGTCCTTATAACACATTTCCAAGCACACCACACTCCTCTACTAACAGCTCTGACATGGGAGGGGAGGCAGGAGGCACAAATCATAAGAAGCAGCACAAACCTGGAAAGCATGAGACGCAGTGATGACCCCTGGAAGCCTAAATTTACTGTCTTTAAGGCAAACACCCTCAACTATCTTGACTTTTTAGATTCAAAGCACTCTTCAGGGTCAAATGTAGCCATTCTATATGGAGCAGATTCAGGTTTACCAACAAAAGAATAGAAGCAATTTTAGTCTCCCATTTGCTCAAAACTGCCCCACTAATGCTTTGTAGTGGCTGTGGCTTAGACCTGGCTGGCAGCCAGACTCCCACCTAGCTGCTTGCTCACTTTCCTTCCTAATTTGTCCTCCCTTATGCTGAAGAGAATAGGCACAAGAAGGCTCATGGTTCAAGATAAAGACAGGGAAATCATTTTCCAATTACAGTTGGGGACAAAACAGATGCAGCTGGGGGAAATTAATTTACTATTGGTTAATGTATATTTAGTTTTTTACTGGTTTGGTTAGCAGGAAACAAAAACACCAACATTAAAACAGGAGAACACCTCTCCACCCCTTTTCCCAGCCTTGACTCCTTCACTGCAGATTTCAGGCCCCTGCCCTTGCTATCACCATGAGCTACACACAGTCCCCTCAGTGAGGCAACGAACGTGGAAGGGGTGGGTTATGGTCAGTACACAGCAGTTTCTCTCTGCTGCTACTTCTTTCTTACACTTGTTCTACTCCAGAGTGGACTCTCCACAGACCAGGTTTTTTTTTGGAATATCCATCTGTTCCAGCAGAGGGTCTTCCACAGGCTACAGTGGATATTCTACTCTGCCATGGAGCACCTTCTTCTCCTACTCCTCTCACCTTGGTGTTATCGCTGATGTTTATCACCCTTTCCTCAAACCCCACCTCATTCTTGGCTTTTTCTGCCCTTTCCTGAATGTGCTTCCACAGGTGACACTGACTTGGTTGACAGACTCAGCTGTGTCCTGCAGTGGGTCCATTTTGAAGCCAGATGACTCTGGCATGAGGCATACTTTGGTCTTGTCCAAGAGAAGTCACCCCGCAGCTTCCACCTTGCCCACATTTACACCCAATACATGGTTTTACATATGTGATGTAATAATTCAGATGGCTGCATAATGCCCCCATTGTTCCTCCCAGCCCTATTTAAACAAGGTGCATTCACATCTGTGGATACATCACACTTGCAGCAGATTAATTTACTTTTGCAGATATCTGCCCACTTATGCAATAATTTGTAGGGGTCCCTGTCATCGCTGTACCTAATTTATACACCCAAGATAGTGCAGTTTGGTAGTGATGTGGACCACAGGCTCTTTAGTCCAGGAAAGACAAACCAAAAGTCCCAAATTATGGAGGAAGTAATTTTTTTTGTTCTCATTTTAAGCAAGTGACAAGAGCAACTTTCTCCCTTCTACTCTTCAATTTGTCAAAAAAATACTTCAAGTGAACAGTCAATGTCACTAACCATCACACCTGACAGAAGACAGACTGCAACAATCCCACCAGAGAGCACAGCCCTCAGATGAACTCACTCTGCCCCATATTTGCCTGGTTTCAGGAACTTATCACCTACTCCAATAGGCAAGAAACACAAAAAATGGCTCTAGTTGTACTACAGTAAAAAACCCCATCAAGATTAAAAATTAATGACTTCTTAAAAAGCACTGAACAATGCTCAGCAGCTAAAGCTTTGAGCTCTTTAACTAGCTCAAATGTATTCTTTAGACTTTGCCTTGCCCAGGTGATATGAGTGACCTCCAAACCCCAAAACCACTTATTCTATCAGTAGTTCTGGGAAAGAAGCAGGGCAACTCATTCTCCCAGGGAAAAGGCTGGCTTTTGACACAGAAGTGCAAATGTGAAAGACAGAAAGCTTCTGTAACAAGCTAACTAATTTTTTTTCTTTCATGTTTAAAGAACCAGGAACTATCCAGCGACTATAGAGCACCACCTTCATGGGTAGCTTCAAGTCAGGAATTTCTTTCAGCAAGCACTAGGGAAGATGCATCATGAGCCAAATGCTACACTGCATAATGCTCTCAGGCACATGGCATTACTCACAAGGTTATCCTGTGCAGGGCCAGGAGTGAAAACTGATGATCCTTGTGCATCTCTTCCAGCTCAGGATAATCTATGATTCTGTGAATTCCATGAATGCTAGTGAAGGGATTTTATACTCATAATTCCTCTATGGAAAAAAAGCTTGCCCCAACCTTGATATAATTAAAAGTTGTTTAAAACTACAATTTGCCACTTTTCTTGAAGACAATGAAATTCAAAGAAGAAAGAAACGAGAATCAAGCACCATGTACATCTCAAAGTAGCAATATTAAGAAATTGACTGGATTATCATCACTTTGGTCATTATGATGTGTTTCAGAGTAAGGCCAGGTGTTATGTAGAGAACAATACTGAGAGCACTATGCAATACCTAAGTGAGGTGGGCAAAGCAGCTCACATTCCTACTTTTGCCTATTTCTGCACTTTTAAAGGCAAAATACTCCTTCCCTGTGCCTCTATAAATCTCTTATTTTCCTAGCTTTTCATTAAGGAAATTAAATGAGTCTGCTAAGAAATAACTCTTCTGAGAGGAGGGGGATAGAAGTAGGGCATGCAGGAAATGCATTGTGCAACTGATCAAGGAATGTTTAGACATGGCCAAAGTAGATCAATATTGGGTGCCTTGCTTCAAAATTGCATGCAACAACGTATTACCTCTGTCCCTAAAGAGCAGCAATCCTCCTTCAGTGCCACTGCTCACATTACAAGTGATGTCTTTTCAATTATCTCAAAGGCCAGATTTACCACTCTCTATTCACAAGTTCACAAGCCCATTAATAGCCATCTTGGGAATCACTGCGAGGCTCAAGACTACATATCACATGATGTCCTCTGATAAAGGTTTTATAAACTGAGTCAGCACGCCATCTAATGTGTCAACATACTTTTTTTTTCCTAGACAAACAACAGGAAACCAGAGAACAGCGCCTCTGCCTTCTAACCCAGCATTATCATTTACTACCAGCTGTCACTGAAAGCTGGAAAAATAAGTTCTAAGAAAATAATTACATATAATAAGTAATGATGTTATGATGAGCACCACCACACTGGGAGGGAACTGAAAAGTTTTGGTTGAGAACACATCCTTTAAACTGATCACACCACTGCTGTAAAAGGATTCTGGAACAGATGTGATTGGATGATATTTGTGCACAGATGCACCCAGCTGTGTCTACACAGCCAACCAAGCTCAGAACCAAAGATACCCTGGATGGCTTACAAAGACCGAGCCTGGGTCTACAAGAAAGTAGCAATGTGTATTTGGTGCTGCAGCTGCACGAATAAATCCTCCCAAACACAGCTGAACATTCAGGAGCAAAAGCAGTGAAACCTGCCTGCAGCTGCAGCTTGTGGACTTATATGTTTGAATTTGCATTAGCCCTGGGATATCTTCATGATGACCCATTATAATACAGAAGTAACCCAGAAGATCCTGGGGGGATTGGTGGGGAGTTGCTGACATAAAGCACAGACAATACAATTCTCTGTAAATGCCACCAACAGGTAAACTTCAAAAAACAGAGAGGACCTGAAGGGCAACATTGGCATAAAACAAATGAAGGTTAAACTGATGTGTATGAATACATATAGGCTTGAAAATAAGTTAAACCTTAAATCTTAGGAAAAAATTGATTTTAGAACAGCATTTCAAGAGAAATAGCAAAACTAGAAAACCAGAAGGGATGAGGTAGATCTGATACAGCCAAAAAAGAGGCTGCAGTGGTACAGCTATGAGGGTAGAGGACTGGACTTGATAACCTAGATAGTCCTTTCCCTGTTCTGTGTTCCTAAATCAAGATGCACAGCCAGCAACCCTGAAAACCTCATCTATATGTGAAGCCCTAAAACCAAACAGTGATTTTTCCCATCAGAAAGGGAACACAGGAAACAAATTCTGATCAGAATAAAAACTAATGAAGATTTTTAAACCTGTTTCAAGAAAAACAGTTTTCTAACATGTAAAATAGTTGGAACTATATGCCTTTTTGCTTACATATTCCATCAAAATTGAGTTAATCTCCTTTGAAAAAAATAAAGGTAGTTAACAGCAACAGTAGGAGAACTATAGTTAGTTGGGCTTCCCAAAAGTTAAGTTTTAAAGAAATATAAATGAGAAACCACAATCTCCTTTGCTTCACAGAAACAGACAAGAGAAGACAAGAATATGGTGGAGAAACACAACAGTAAGAAGTAAATTTTTGCAGTAAAAGAAATAGAGAAGATTTGTACATGCAAAGACTTACAAGTTCTTCAAATAATAAATACAAAAAGAAAAATTTCTAGTCTCAAAACTGGACAGAATCAGTACAGTTAGTTCTTAGCACATGGCAGGAAAGTCCTTTGACTAAATTCCTCTTGTCAAACCTTCCCAAAAGTATAAGGGTGAAAAAGCAAGTTTTAGCAGCGATCCCTGGAATGATGGATGCTGTGGAGTGTTAATTTATACACAGGCTTCGGTACATTGGTACAGCACCACACAGAAAATCCCACCCAAAGGGAACCCCTACCTCTTCTTCACAATCTAGTACAATAGCTTAAGTATCTTCCGGCACATCCGAAATTTTTTCCACATGTTGCCCAGCTCATTATACAATGCAAATCCAGTGGCTACTCCTGAAAGTCTGTATTAACCTCTCTAGTCTGTACAGAAGACACAGTTACTTAATCTGCAATGCTGCAGCATGTGCTGCCCACGTGAATTATAGCAAAAGATCATTGTTCAATGAGGGCCTGGTCTCTCTGAATATATTTAGGATACAATATACCTTCTATGAAAGGATAACCAGCTGATAACAAGAATATTTGTAAGAATTGTTTAGCAATACACCCAAAGACACAGACCAGATCCTTTCCCATTAAAAAGGGGGAAATGCTTGTAAAGTTAGTGGATCTCGTTCCTATTGCTAGTTTAGACAGCATATTAGAAGCATGAATATGGTTCCCTACAGAACTGATTAATCCCACCATCTCCTTAAGGCTGAGCAGTATCATACTAAAGGGGTTTAATGATCCAAAACCTGAAATCCTGTATGTGGTACTGGATTTCAGATGAGATTTTCTAAAAACAGTAGAATAAAAGAGACATGATAAGATAGCAAAGGAAGCCTGAGTCCGTATAAGATACTTTTTTTTTCAGGCTTAATGACTGCTATCACCTGCCTTCCAGAAACTGCATTCTTAACATCGGTAATTGACAAGAATAAAGAATAAGCTAAAACAAGGGCTGTGTGCACTGAAAGTAAATTTGGACAGTCAGAGCGAGTAATATACTTGATTATCAGGTATAGGTAAAAATATGCTCAGCTGATGCTTTGCACTGTCCCAAATTATACCACTTATATGAGACAGTCTTTTTCTGTAGGCTAGAAATTGCTTAAACAGAGCACCAAGAATTTAAATGTAGCAGAAAAAAAGCTATGCCAAGATATTTAAGAGAATATTCACACTACATAAGCTTTACTTCAACTTGCTTTCAGACTGTTGAAGTCTTTACAGCCTCTTTGTCCCACTATTGCACTTCTTTTACTTAAGGAGATGGAAGAAGAAAATGCCTGTATCATGTATTTAACATAAAAGCCTTTCAAACCAGCAGGAATCCTTCAGTTCAATCATGCTTTATGCACTGAAAGGTTAACTAATGGGGGAGGCTTATTAGCACAAATAACACCACTTCTGCCTTGATTCAAACAGCACACAAGCTAAGCAAGCTCAGGCTCCATGCACACTTAGAGAGGAAAAACAAGCAACAAAAAACCACCACAGAGCACCTGCTGCTGTAAAATCAGTTCTCAGATGTGTGGGCAACAGCAGCTTTCCAAGGGCACTACCTCCCCTCAGCTGTTGATACTGAATCTCTCAGGTGATGGAGAAGGGAGCACTTTGAAGACTTCTGATTTAAGAAAAGATGAACATTCAGAGCCAACCAGCTCCAGTTCTGAGACAACAGCCCTAGTTACATAATTTAATCTCTAAAGCCTCAATTTTCTCATTTTATAAGCATTTTTATGTCTACCTTTAAAAGAGATATGGTGATGTGTTTATATAGCTGTTCTAAAATTACATGCAAAAGTATGTTTTAGGCACTATAATAACTGTTAGAACAATGTTTCTGAATAGGAACTGTGGCCCTTTCTTGAAAACTTATGGTGAGAGAAACTCATAAGAATTTGAATGCTAGAATTTTAGCCAAACTCCAGTGCATTTTCTCCTCAAAATTGTCTCTGCAGTGTCCTAGTAGCATAGGAAAAGGCAAAATTGCCTTTCATTTACGGTACAAAACTGTGCAGGACTAGTCTTTCATGTTCTCTAGAACAGATGATTTTCACCTCAGTCAGCCGCGTATCAATGATCAAGCTATCATTTCCCTGCATTGAGTTTTGAAACCCAGTAAAATTCAAGTCATAGTGCAAACAATGTGTAATACTGCTTGGATTAGATCAAGTTCATCTCTTTTTCCTCATAAGATTCAATACTATGCTCCTGTTTAGAATGTTCTTCCTAGAGGCTTAATAGAGAAACAATTCATTTCGCTGTAGCTGATGTAGTATGAAACAGTTGCTAACCTTTGACAAGAAGGTTACATCAGATACCAAGCTGGGGTAAATTATACTGACAATTGCCCTTGTTAATTGCTTTTGAGTAGTACTCAGTATGTCTAAATGTGCAGTGAATTATTATTGTACCCTGCTGCTATCCATTAACATGAAGATCAAGAATTTTATTTTACTTTTTTGATGCAACCATAGAGAAGGTGATAAAAGCCTTAATTGCAAACAGATTTAATTTAGAACCTATTAGTGCAATTTATCCAAGCATACAGAAGATGGGTTGGTTTGAACAAGCTCATAAGTTTAAAGCTTCTTGTAAAGGACAAATCTATATTGCCAATCATTAGAATATACAAATATTAAAGATTTTAGTCTCTTTTGGAATGAGTACTGAAAACCTCACACTTATCTTCTTCAAGTCTTCATTATTTCAAGCAAAGAATTTCACTGGAGATGGTCTTAGTTCTTTGACTCATCCAGAAAAAAACTTCACATTACTTCAAATCCTTCGTATTTAGTATTTAAAAGAAAAATATTACGAAGCAGAATCTAAATTTTCTCAGCATCAAAAAAAGTATCCCTAAGATTTCCTTGTTTATTCACTCACTAACAAGACTGTGTGGCAATTATTAGTTCTGAAATACTAAGAGAAAGTACTGCAAAACAGGAAAGGCAATTCATCTCAGGTTTTATTGAAATTATGATATATTATACAGCCCTAGATGACATATTCTACCTAAACACTATAGTCACAAGAGAGAGTAAAATAAATATCAAGTAAACCACGGTATTTGTTTGTACAGTGTACAAGATAAGCAATAGCACAATATTTATTGCCATAAATATTTGGATAGATATGTGAGATACTCAGTGATTTGATCGTTTAACACCTAATAGGAATTCACAGAACCACAATGAATCCTAAGACAAACCTGGACAAAATAAACAAGTTTCAAGCTCTAGAATGTATTTTGAACAGAGGTTGCATATATAGGGATGAATCTTTCTCGTGAGCTATCCCATTTACTTCTAATTAGGAGCAAATTTTTTATTTCTGCACTTAGACTGAAATACTAGTGTCTGACTTGGCCAGATGTACAACATTAAAAGGGGTAGATGTGTATTCTGAAAAAATGCTGTCCACTATACCAAACCTGTGATCTTAGTAGATGCTTCCTTGAATCAGCAAAGCTCTATCTTTTAAGGTCTAGTATTTAGTTGCCCATATCAGGTTTCGGAAAGTTACCAAAATGTAACTTCCCACTGAGTGTCCTCCATCTCCTCCAATTCTAAATTTTCACTCTCTGTTGTCCAGCTGAATTCAACATTTGAGAGCCAAACTCCCCAAATTATTTTCAGATTGACAACTCTAATCAGGCTAACTTGTGGTCTAATCAGCAATTTTACTGTTCATGCCAAAATTGCCCTACCAATTCTTTCTTCCACGCCTCTAATCAGCTTCACAATGTTCAATGACAACTGCAAAAACACTAGCATCTATGCACAAACTGTCACTGAGTGAGGAGCTAATGAATCCCTGTATCAAAGCACTGAGCTTCCACGCTGTCTGAATGGAGCCAGGGATCTAAAATCCATCATCTTCAGCCATGGGACATCAACGTGCTGTTTCCCGCACCACTGCATTCAGCTCCACACGTTCATTCAAACACCTGGCGCAGACATCGGCCACAGAGCAGGGAATGGAGCGCAAAAGGTCACTGAGACAACTGGATGGGGCACAGTGCCAAACAGTGCCAGCCATGAATGGGCACACTGGGGTGAGAAACTCTCCAGTGTTCACAGGTTTAGCCTCAACTCGTGGCCTCCTACCAGAGGCTCCTTCTCTAGAGCTAGGAGATAACAATAAATGGAATATTCCTATGCACAGTGTTAAAATAAACTAAAAATGGATTATTAATCACCTTCTGAAAATAAGAACAGAAGTAACAATAACATGTTTTAAAGCTAGCTTGAAAACTGAAAGTCTGTTTCCTGTCTTCAAATTAGTTTTCCTTTACTAATTCTTTTGTGCTCCAGGGGACAATAAATGCAGCATGCACAAACACATGGGACTCCAGAGACCAAAAGAGTTTAGGAAAGGACAGGAAAAGACTGAGAGCATTTTGGGACAAGACCATTGCGTATTTAAATAGAAGGCTTCCATTAAAAAAAAAAAAAAAAAAAAGTTAGGCTCTTTGGCAGTTTTATACCAGCTGGCAAAACAGCCAGTGACATGCATATCTCAGATTTGAGACTCATTCAGATATAGCCTCTCTCAGGCAAAATAACAATGCTGAAATCATATATATTTGCTATTGGGATTTTTTAGTCTATAAACCTGACATAACATGCAATCAGTATATTATAGTCCATTTTTTTCTGCAGATGATCTGCATATAGTAGCCTATAATACATTCATTATTTTCAAGGGACATGGTCAGGAACAGAGGCCCTCTTCCAGGTCAAGACTATGCATGACAGGTTGACCCTGCCTAGTAACTAAGCACCCTCCAAGGTGCTCATTCACTTCTCCCTAGCGAGGATGCAGAGAAAATTGGAGAAGCAAAAGTAAGAAAACCTGTGGATGGAGGTAAGTTTAGTAAGTGAAGCAAGGCCATATTGCTTCCCATTTACAGGCAGATGTTGAGCCACTTCCTGGTAAGCAGGGCCTCAACACACATAACTTACTTGGGACACAGACCATAAATCATCATCAGCACCTCTTACCCTTCCTTTCCTTGCATTTTTTTGCCAGGAACATTATCTTGTGGTATGGAATGTCACTATGGTCAATTTCAGTTAGCTGTTCCAGCTGTGCTTCCTTCCAAATTCAGGTGCACTGCCAGCATATTCACTGACTTCTAAATTCATCAAGGTTTGTCTTTTAACTTACAAATTAGCCTTTAAGTAATTCTACCATCTCCAATTCTTGTGATCAACAGAAAGAAATGGAGTGCCATTAAGATGACAGTCTTGGCTGAAGATGACCATCATCCTAAGGAAAAAAGAAGATGTGACTTACAACTTAATAACACAAATAATTGTAGAAAGGATGTAAACACTCGTGATGTGGACTTACAACTTAATAACACAAATAATTGTAGAAAGGATGTAAACACTCGTGATGTGCTCTGTAAGACACTCAGAGTCTGCTTGTCATGCAATAGCTCAGTACTTGTTATAGTCTCCTAAGTTATTCATTGCTGCTAGGGAACAGTACTGTCACCCCAGTCCTTGTGGTGTCAGCACTCTACCTGGCCTACACAGTTAAGCAGAAACCTACTCCACTGTAGAAAGGGGAGATAGGACACTTTTTAAAGTACTGGAGGATATGTACATGTATGTCACATCTTAAATGAGGACTTTCTTGCCAATCCCAATTACCTTAAACAGAATGCAACCTAAGTTAAAGGTATCCATTAGCTAGTTAGTCTGAACTTCAAGAATTGACAAATCACAGTAACAAACGTTTATAAAAGATATATATGATGACACGAAGGAGGACTCCAGTGAATCTTCATACACTAACATCATAACAGTTTTTCCAGTCCCTCATTTGGTTCATTTTCCATCTTGGCTAGGAGGTTAGCAGTCATGGTTTCAAGCCTTCAAGCATATGTTAATTCCCAGGTGGGACCTATTAAAGACAGTACATTCAGGAGTCTCTGCCAGAGAATTTACTCCTAGCAGAAAGCTACATTCAGACAGTTTCTATATGTTAATAATCACAGGAGACCTGCAGAGCACTCCCTCAGGACTGTTGCTAGATTTGTCTTCGTAAAAAATGTCTGTAGACAGTTTGTTCTTTTCGACCTTCTAAGGATCTAGACAATATAATCTTTTTGCTTGAAAGCTCAATCTAATTTTCTCCCCTCACCAGCAGGCAGTCTAGTCATTCTCATTCGCTAGTTGTTCACTTCCTCAGCTAAATGTGTTATACAAGATGTTGTCTCCTGCACTTAGCCATTCTGTAAATAATTTCTTGCTTCAACAATGAAGCCTTTGTCTCATTTCACCTTTTGCTGATCCACTGGTTGTTTCACTATAGAACATCTTTGACTGGATATGTGTTCTATACCAATCTGTAGGGGCTCATAATTTGTATAATTTAAATTAGGAGGAATGTACACAGTTCTTTGCTGATTTGTGAAGGAAATGAGGCATGATGGGCATTAAACACTTTGGAACTGAAAACTACTTAACCACTTCTGGTATTCTCCAAGAACTGTATCAAACTCACAGACTTGCTCTACACTGCTTGAAATCCAGGAAAGGCAAGAGCAAAAGCACTATTCTGAATAGATATCAATGTAAACACAGTCAAGATAGGGTAGATAAAATTATTTATATTCACAAAAATTAAACTTGAACAAACTAAGAGTTCTACACAAGAACAAAAAAGGCAGTCTAACATGGTGAATCACCCTAAAAGAAAACTGTAACACCAGTAAAGGCAGCTAAAAATAGAGCAAAACACAAGATAGGATATTGAAGCAGATCACTCACTTTTTTTCATGGTCTACAGCCTCTGCTGATATACTGCCTACAAAATAGTGCAAGTTAATCTTAAGGAAACCCTGTTCTTTCTACTTTCTTAGACATAAAAACGTAACCCTGTTAGTGCTCAGTCTGTATACAGCCTAGGAAATGCTGAAATATTTTGCATCAAAGAGATTTTGGTTTTAGAAAAGCAAAACACAAACTCCTATTGCATTTTGCCTCCATTTATTATCTCAGAGTAGCCCTGAAGTTATTCAGTTCATCATATACCCTCTGGTTATAAGGACAACCCTGGGTCTATCCTTCTCCTGATTCTAAATCTTCTGCTTCTTCTGTATCTGCTCAGATAACATGCCACTGCAGTTTTGAAGGGAGACTTCATAGAAAGGAGCCAGAATTGGTTTTACAACTGTAAAATGCACAGACTTGGGCCAATCATAGTATAACTGAAAATTATGATTTGAAATTATGATTTCAAAATAAATGGCTGAATGTATACATTGATTTTCTTCCATTTATACTCATTCTCATTTAGCAATTCCATCTCTAACTCAGGGAAAACTTACTTTTTCCTATGCTTTTTGCTTAAAAATCAGAATGGGCTATGTAAAATTCTGTAGCATTCAGTGGTAGCCTGGTGCTAAATGACAGATCCCCACTAGCCTGAGTCTACTTAAGCAAAACTCCTCCCAAAATCACTAACACTTTTGCCCAAACCTAAATTCTTTCTTGTGAGAAATTCAGAAACTGGAACAGTTCCACAACACAATTCTGAAGGTCCAGAGGCTTGATGGCAGATTACCATACAGAACAAAATGAAAGAATGCAGACTAAACCAGCAGCACACATAAATGATTTCTCTCTCCACAGTTACCACAAGAATGACACCATCATCACCTGCGGCTGTTTCTCTCCCCATTTCATTTCTATGTATTGTATGTGGTAAAGCACAAAAAGAAAGTGTAGTAGTGCAAGGTGAATGAACACACAGAAGCATTCAACCCACATCTCAAGACATGCTGCAGTCTTTTTCAGTACCCATTGTGGAAGACAATTTCCTCATATAGGTTTGAATGAATTGTCAGGAAAACAAAAAAATATCATAAGGAGGGATCTGATGCTCTAGCAACTCTCTCATTCCATGTGCTACAGTCTGTTCACACAAACACCTCATGCTTCGTATACATCGATCTGGATGGTATGCTATCCATTTTTGCAGGGCTGCCACTTCATACTTCATTGTAAGTCAGGAGAGAAAATAGTTTCAGAGGCTGTAATTTTTTGTCATATAAAACAGACATCTTAGTCAATAAATTTCCGCAATATTTGAAAGACTCATAATTAAAAAATGAATTCTAACAGAACAACTGTAAATTAAACAGGCAAATATGTAACTTCAAAATAAAGTATCTTCTCTGACTTCAAACCTTACAAATAGAAAGATCACAATGGACACTACAGAACATACATGATATTCAAAAAGCAGGCAAACTATTAAAAGGTCTCCTTAGAAGAATATGGGCAACTTTTACAAACTTTAAAATAGAATCAGATCTTGATAAACCATAGCCATTACTATTAATTTTGGATTTAGCGATGATAGATTTTCATTTAGCGATGCACATTAGAAAACAGTGATCATCAGGTGCCTTTTGTCACCTTTTATCACCAATAGAACACCCAGGGAAATGTGAGGAGGTCAGCATCCAGCAAATAGCACCCAAAAGAGTCTGTGAGTGGAATATCTAAAAAGGCTCCAGGGAAAGAAGTATCCCCAATACTAACCCAGGAAAATCCCTCTCATTTTTATTATTACTATTATTATTAAATATAATTGCACCTGAAAAAGTCAAGTTGCTAAATACATATAAAATAAATTACATTAAAATTAGTGTTTTCTTTTTCTCTTATACTTTGCTTTATGGTCTAAATATTTGGGTTTTCAAAGCTTATTTTATAATCAATTTGATCTGTTTTCATAGCTCTGATTTAAAAATCTATTTATCCCATATTTCTACTACAATTTGACCCATGCTGCCTTGTTTCTCTGGACAATTGAAAATGGCCTAATGGAAGGTTTTGAGGAAAAGAATATGGACAAAGTCTTTGATTATGACAGCACAAGCATGTGGTAGTTCTCAGACAGTTACAAAAGATCTTGGTCTCATGGAAATCTTGCATGCAATTTGCTAAGAGATCCTAAATAGTCTTGCATTTTAAGTGCCATTTCAAGATGCACCTTTAACTTCAGATTTCAATTTTTTCCAAAATAATCCTGATGTAAGCTCACTTCTATTACTTTGAACCATAAACCAGATATAACAAACTCTTACAGATATTCAAGAAGCCAATAACACTTTAAAAGCTCTTCTTCAACTTTTCTATTGCATGTAACAGATGAGTCCCAGACCACATTCTTTATTTGACAGCTAGGTAGAGTCAGTGATATATATGATGAACAGTAATACCATCTCCAGAGGAGCACAGCAGCACGCCTTTGCTCCTCGTGAATGACTGGCAAATCCTCCTAATCCATCCTGACCACAAAAGAACAAGAGAAATTAAAGCTGAACTAGTTCCATATTTACTGCTAGTGAATAGCTTCAGGGATAAAATTGCCCAAAGTACACAGGAAGCATTCAACAGAACTTTTAGTAATAATATCAACCAAACTCGTAGATTTTATTTAGATACCTGAAATAACCTGAAACTAGCACCATGCCATACAGAGAAGCTTGAAAAAAAAATATATGGGGAAGAAGCTGAAAAACTTACATTATTTTCTTTTCCAAAACTGATTGGAAAGAGAAAGCAATGATTTTCTTTTGCTATTATTTCATAATGAATGCTTACGTCTCAGGTTCAATTCCTTTGTTTCAATCTATTCAACAAATTTTTTTATAGTTAAAATCAGTCATTAAAATGTTCAATTAATGGTAGAGAAAGGTAGATATTTGAGACCAAGCTACAGAGAAAAACTATGTGCCGTCATCATTAATGCTGAAAAGAGTCATTGTGCAAGTTCTTATCTTAATGCAGAACTAAAATTTCTTTTGTTGGTACTTGTGTCCATTTTCCCTCTTCCTTCCACTGACTACTACAAAGAAGAGCCTGACTTTCATTTTCTCTATAACATCCCATTAGGTATCCAAGAGCAACATGATCCATCTTAGACTTTTCCTACAACCTTAACAAATTCATGTCTCTGCACCTCTCCTCACATGCAAGAATAGTGTTTTCCAGATAACTGATAGCATTTTACATGTTATATTATAACACCTGAAGAATATACACTGCCTTGCTCAGACATGTCCAGTCACATATGCTTAATCTGAGTCACAGAGCTCCAACCAATTAGGCTTAGCACTGCTCACTTTTACAGTCTTTTGGGGTTCTTTTTGTTCTGTTTTTAAGAAAGGAAGAAAGCCTGTTTTTATATATATTTAAAAAAAAAAAAAAAAAAAAAAAAAAAAAAAAAAAAGCCAGGATTTGATCTCATTTTCATTCCAGCACAAAACCAACTAAATATTTGGATATATCACGGAAGAGAAAAACCAGAATGGCTGACAGTAGAATGGCTCAAGCCATATCTACCCCATTCCAATGAATCTGAATTTTACAACAGGATTCAAAGCAAAAACCACTTAAAATACTGATGATGAGTACTAGAACCTTGTTTCTGGTCATTTCAAAACCACCCTGCAATATATCCAGTGCTTCAACATGATTCGGAACATGGCAAACTCCTGCAGCAGATTAAGGCCCTCCATCATTCACATTAGGTCTGTTTTGGCCCCTGGCATTTCTCCTGTTAACTTATATCTTCAAGATTCCATGAAATGTCAACAAATCCCCAGCTCATTCAAAATTTGCAAATGGCCCAGTTGCCTTTCCACTATGAATTAATGCATAATACATTGGAAATAATCTGAACATCGAGTAACATGACCAGCCTCTACCTCTAGTAAACCTCTTGGCTATTTGTCAGAGGAGAACAAAGCAAACAAGCTCTTCTCCTCCCACAGGATCACATAAAGTAACAAAGTCTAAAAGTTTCCAGTTCTAGTGTTCTCATTTTCTCAAGTAATTCAACTCTCCTAAAACCCCCTTTGCTCAAGTTCTCACAAAAAGGTCTATTTTCTTCTTGCAAAGCTATGTTGTGCTAACATCAAATTCTTATTCTTTTGAACTACCCTGCTAAAGCAAGCTATATCAGTTTGAGGATCTGTTCAGTTCTCACTTAACTTTCTTTGTGAGGAAAAAACTAACACCTTATCACTCCCTTTTAGTCTTTGTCTTCCGAGAATAGTAATACTTCACCATAGATTCAGCTGTATTCAGGACTGTGCATATGACTCAGTAGATTGCCACTGATAAAAAATGTTTCTCCACTTTTTGAATAAATCCTACTATTGAATCACATACAGCTTTTGAGTTTCGTTTTGTTTGTTTCTTCCCTCCCCAGTTTCTTTCGGCATCAAGACTTAATTCTCTGTGCATCCCATTCAGCAACTCTACAAAACCCTAAAGAACTACTATAAGCAGTTTAATCTGATGGGAATTGAAGACACAAAGTACAGAACATGACACATGGTATTTTAGAGTAACAGTTTTCTTCAAATGCATATCCAGTTAAGAGAAACCTAGGTCTGGGAGAGACATGGGCCTGTCTATACTCACTATGTGCAGCTGCAGAAAATCACCGAGCCCAGGGGCACTGTCAATCCGGACAAGAATGCCATCCTTCACTGTTGTGCTGAAGCCCACAGCAAGACGGTCCGTCCTTGTGCTTGGTCTGTCATTAGCTGGCCAGGTGTACAGGATGAGACCCCCACTCTTCCCAAATATATATGTGGCACCAGCTACAAGATAAAAAAACAAAGAAAAACATATTAGTTTTGCCAAGTCTAGTGGCAATGCTATGACTTCCAAGAGGAACAACTTAAGCAAGCACATGCTTTCATTAGTTACAGGGGTGAAATCAATGTGTTCTGCTGGCCAGGCCTGATGAAGTGCATTATTAGTTCCTAAATAAAGACAGGCAGCATTTAAGACAAAGATAAGTGAAGAGTTTATCAAGAATTATCAAGACAGTTTGTAAAGAATGAATTATTTCATTAGTGCTAATACCCAAGACAAGGTTGGATTGGACACTGCCGTTCAGGGGAGAAAACCACAAGCCACTCCCATTTCAAAAGCATGGGATTCAATCTTATAAGGTGATTCAAAGGCAATATTTAGCATTTATCCATGAGGTTGGACTTGCCTTCAGCTAAAGACTATTCAGTGCATAGTAGGAGACTACAATTTTCTTAACACTTCATGAGATTTTTTGATATCTAGTCCACATATTTCCAGCACCATTTGTCTTGTCACCACTGAGCCTGGGAATTTGTTCCTTGCCCTTGTTTTTAAGGACAACACCAAACTTCTCCCATGCTGAACACTGTCCTCCCACATTCGTGAGGGCCATCTGAGCTGAGGAAGGCAGTAACGCAAGTGAGGAATTATTGCCGCAGATGAGGAAGCTGAGAAGCAAAAGAGTTTGGAGCTCACATTCTGACTTGTACTCAACACTCCAAGTTAGGAGCAAGATTTTATAACTCAGCAGTTATAAAATCAGCCCCCGAGCTTCTTGGAAAGTATATCTAAAATTCCTGTCTCGTCCAAATCTACAGGCAGGCCAGGAACAACACTCCTCCATGTTTCAGTCACTTACTGCACCTCATTTTTCTGAGCACCATTACAATGGTTACAGAACAGTAAGCAAAAACAGCCAGCTTCTGTTACTGCAACAAGGATAAAATAGATGTAGAAAGTACAGGCAATTACTGGGTACATTTTCTAATCCGAGTGAAAGTACAACTGAGGATTTTTTTTTTTGCACCATACCAATCAGCAACATGTATCACGCAACCTTGTGCAGAGTAAATGTAGTTAGATACAGAAACAGGTGGGATCATATAAGGGTAATTTCTACACTTGCCTACAAAGCTGCAGCTTCACTGAAGCTCTTTATGACCTGAATTCCAAATGAATGCTGCATATTAGTAGAAATAATTGATACACTTCTCCCTTGCTAAAGAGGCTTCCTCTGACATCTCAGAACACATTACCAAAACAGACATCAAAAACTCAGCCACAGAGAAATGAAATGATTTGTGAACAGCTGACTCAATGACAGAGTGAAAATCAATCATGTTTTCTTCTTCCCTTCCAGGCCTATGCACATCCAACAGAACATGCCCTCAGTAAATTCAGACAAATGTGTTCGAAATCAGGGTTAAAAGGAAATTTCAGTCATAATTCTGAATTACCAAAAGAGCACATTCTGGCATTCTGGAACTGTGCACATACACTTTTTCCGTTTCAGAAAGAATAATTTTATAGACTATAGTCTATAATTTTATAGAAATAATTTTATAGAAAGAATAATTTTATAGACTCAGTCTCCTCATTCAGCTTTAAACTCCAGATAGAGGGTGCATGACTATTTTAAGATGTGTAGAAAGAGGTTTTGTTTGTCCATTTGTTTAAACATCCCCAGCTCTATCTGGAACCTTATGGTTAGACAGTTGGAGATGACCAGGTAGTGAATTATCCGTGTCCTGCCCCCATGCACAGGCATAACAACAGCCCCCCTAAAACTACACTACAAATATACCCCTTCAGTTTATCAGTTTGTTCTGTAACTTCTGTGTGTCTTTGCACTACAGACTAAAACTAGGCACAGCAATGTGGTAAGCAAAACTAGATTTACTCATTGTTGATGGTTTCACAAATTAAAACCCACTTCCCAAAATTACTCTCACTTGACTTGAAAGCTCTCCTCCTTTTCTTTGTACTGGTTATCAGGCCTTTCAGCAGCAAAGACAAGCTTGGAGGTGAGTTCTTCATTCTTTATGAAGGCAGATTATTTCTTTACCTCTCTAAGAACCATTTGGCTGCAGGTGGACCATGTCAGTCCTCCAATGAGAGCCAATTAGAACCAATTATGTCCTCACAGGCCTTTCATGAGACTTAACTACTTAAACAGATCTTATTTTCTCCTCACAGAGCATAGATTTTGCTTCTAAGCCTAACCTGACAATATTCAGTACTCTGTACTGAGGTACCAAGGTTCCTAAGGTAAGGATCAGAAACACAAAGAAATAACACAGTCTAAACCTGCCTCTGCCGGGTTTTATTTCAGTTTTCTGTGAGATGGCTCCACATAATGCTTCATGAAGACATGTAGTACTTTGGTTCAGCTGGGAATGTCAACTCAGTTCTGGAGTTCAGCTGATCCACAGGCTTCCAGCTTTACCTTAAATATGGCACGGGTTTACTGTGATGCATTCTGCAGTCATATATTCTGGCAAGGCATTGAGCTCTTGAAAGAAAATTCAGATACAACAACCAGAGCTGCACTAACCCAAACAGACCTGTAAGCATGTTGGGGTCCCTCCCCTGCCGTGTAGCCCTGGGAGAGGGGCCCTGAGGGCACAGACACGGGGTTCCCCTGCCCCTGCTCAGCCTCGTTCCCATTGGTTGGTTTGTGCTCCCTGCGCGGGCAGAAGGACCCTTGGTCCCGTGACTGGAACAGTTCCTCGGCAGAGCCCCGGCCATGCGGCTGGAGAAATAAACATCTCTGAAACAGCTATCGAGAATCTGTCTGTCCATATATATTTCCTTTCCACGGGACTCCTGGTTTGATATATGCGTGTTGCAGGATCCCCACTGCAACAAATGGTGGAGAATGCGGGCAGAACGATCCCCGATCCCTAAGCGACTGATTTGTGTGAGTAAACCCTGGAAACTTTGGATTCCTCTTCTTGGTTTTGCTTTGCTATTCCATATCTAAACTATGGAGGAACCGTGGGAAGACTCTTGGCTCTCAGAGCCGCATATGGACATTTATCTTAAACTTAAAATGATTCTTGAACAACGATTTGTAAATTTTAGCTTGATTCAAGCTCAAAAAGAACTGAAACACTTCCTGGCATGGTTGTTTAAGAACTTTTTCTATGTTTCTTGGGATTTAATTCTTACCAAGGGCTTTTGGAAAACCGTTTGGACACAGTTAATACTAGAGTCAAAATATATGCCGATGGAAGAATATTTTCGTGAATATTATTTAGTTACCGAGACTGTTGAGCAATGTCAGCTGTGTCCTGGTGAAGGGAAGCGTGGCGCAGGGACCGTGCGGCCCAGGCCACGTGCACCGAGCGCTCTGAGAGCAGCAGCGAGGCAGTTCCCGCGCGCGGGCGGAGCCACGCGAGCCGCAGTGTCGGTGGCGGAGCGGGGAGCGGCGGGACCCGGCGGGACCCGCACGGCGCAGCACAGTGCGTGGTGGAGCGAGCCCCGGGAACGCCCGACCGAGAGGGGCGGCGCGCGGGCGGCGGCTGGCGGCGGTGGAGCGGAGCCGCGCCCAGCCGAGACGCGCGCTGGAGCAGGGCGCGGGGGAGTCATCGCTCGGGGGCCCAGCCGAGACGTGGGTGCAGCGCCCAATAGCGGCAGCGAAGCTGCGACCAGAGGAGGCGACGCACGGAGAACTGAGCGGCGTGGCCCGGCCCGGCCCGCGCGGCCCCAAACGCGACCCCGGGAAGAGCGCGCAGGCACCAGCAGCCCCGACAATTCCAACACGGGAGCGACCGAAAGAGACAGCAAAGACGCAGCGAGACAGAAAACAGCAGCCACTCGAAAAAAGGAAAAGATCATAGCAACTAAGACCTTAGGGATAGTAAAATGGTATAATGTTAAGCAAAATTATGGTTTTATAACAAGGTGTGACAACCAGCAAGACATATTCGTGCATAGAACTGCTATTAAAAAGAATAACCCTGAAAAATGCATCCCAAGCTTGGGAGATGGAGAGGTGGTGGAATTTAATATTGTACTAGGGAGAAAAGGGTTACAAGCATCGCAGGTCACTGGGCCTGATGGTGTTCCTGTAAAAGGCAGTATATATGCAAAAGATCGTAGTCATGTTAGACAGTATCTCCATTGTAAGCCCCCCCTACAGTTTCCCTTTCCTAATCCCACCTTTCCCTTTTACCCTATGTCCTATTACCCCCAGTGTATTCCCAATCCGTTTTTTCACCCATGGTTTCCCTCACAAAACCATGCTTTTGCCAATTGTTTCCCCAAAAATCCCTTTCCAATGCCGAGTGGGGGATGAAAAGGGGGAGGGAAGAAGTTAAACCCTCTCCTGCCTCAGTTTCCCCACAAAGCATGCTCAGAGTTCTGTCTGCCTTCTGTCAGCCCTAAGATGTTCCACAGAATCTGTTTGGACATTTAAAGACTCAGGAGGGTGGCTTGTTTTGTCTTGAAACTGTTCTTGTTATGTTTATCCAGTTGTTTTCATTCTCCTTTTATTAAAATAAAACGGGTGAGGTGTTGGGGTCCCTCCCCTGCCGTGTAGCCCTGGGAGAGGGGCCCTGAGGGCACAGACACGGGGTTCCCCTGCCCCTGCTCAGCCTCGTTCCCATTGGTTGGTTTGTGCTCCCTGCGCGGGCAGAAGGACCCTTGGTCCCGTGACTGGAACAGTTCCTCGGCAGAGCCCCGGCCATGCGGCTGGAGAAATAAACATCTCTGAAACAGCTATCAAGAATCTGTCTGTCCATATATATTTCCTTTCCACGGGACTCCTGGTTTGATATATGCGTGTTGCAGGATCCCCACTGCAACATAAGCAGAAGTCTGATTGGCCAATACTTGTTTCCTTATTTCCCAGGTCAGAAATACCTGCTTAATAAGAGACGGGCCACTTGCTTTATCTGTGTGTAGCTGAATGTACACAACATTTGTTGGATACATCAATGTCCCTCCCTTCACCAACATTTTGAGGACATACAGGCTATCCATTGACGTGTTTGGAAAGAGATGCATATTAACATTGTGACAGTAAAATTTTTTCCCCAAATTATGAACAAAATAGTCATTCCAGTCTGGAAACATAAGATCCATCAAGTGGAAGTATAACAAGAGTTAGTTTCACATTGCAATCACATAAAAAGAAAAAGTAACAAAAAACCCCAGCCATGCAACACAAACACACTTGACTTAAATACTTCTATTTGCCTGCAGCAACCATGAGTTTATAAATTTCAAGAGATTTGAACAAGCAAATTATAACCCTAGACTTCAGGAAAGGAGATTTCAGCTTCACCAGAACTTGACAAGGCCTGGACACCTCTATCTGATTGGACTTGCTTTAAGCTGGTGTGAGTGAGCAGGCTAGACCAGTTTACCACTAGCAGTCCCTTCTGATCTTAAATCAACAATTATCCTTTCTTTGTGGTGTGGCAGAGAATTGTAGAATAATTAACCAAAGAATTCTAATTTTAAAAAAAGCTGGTAAGATGCAAGTCTGTTAATCTTGAAATCTTCTTGTACCTAAGCTCTGTTACACACTTCTTTATTAGACAAGAACACATTTTTTTTTCCAAGACACTTTCTATTCAAGACAGACGGTAGACTACACTCTCATATTTAGTTTTTTCTCACTGTTCAAGGTTTAGTTATGTAACTCCTTTAATAAGTACAACACCAACTGTGCCCTAACAATAGAAAAGTCTGAAGGACTGATTAATTGCATTGTTATACAATGTATTGTTGTTACAGTGTTTCACCACTTCAACTATATAACACTAAATTCAACCAATACCATGCAAAAAAAGAACAATAATAAAATCAAGGATACAAGCAACACAAAATTATTTCCCCAATCAGTTTTGTGGCAGTCACAGTGCCCTGGGCCAGATTTACTGTAGCAACACATAAAAACAAACTGAAGTAGAATATTTTCAGCTACTCTATATGTTGCATGCAGCAAGTTGGTCAGCACTGGGAGCTCAGAGAACTGAAGACATATATAGAGAGGAAACACTCCCTACAGATTTAAGCTACTAAGACACCATTACATGTTTAGCGTATACAAAGCTTATAAACTCACAAAACTTAGTGTGGCAGACTGGCAGTTGACTTCTCCCAGAAATTACGTAACTTCTAACTTATATCATTGGTGTTTAGAGATTTAAACATCAAAGATGGGTATGTTACAACATATGTGACAATGTAGTCTGCATATCTAGAGTAGGTAAATTATGTATTTGCTAGTTGTATTCATGAATAGAGCTGTTATATTATTAATCTTCAGTCAAAATAAAATAGTTTGAGGCAAAGACTCCTCACAGAAAACTCCTAACAGACAAGTCATAACCAAGGTTATAAGCCACAGCAAATAAAGCCTACAAATGAGGTGTTTTAAGAAGCATTTAGTTTAAGTTAGCACTACCACCTGTCATTTTAATTCATCATTGCCCAAAGACTTCAAAAACCTATTTTAAGGAACAGTGTCCTTCAATCAACATAGTACAACTGCAGCAAAGTAAAGTAGGAAAGTAAAATAGTAAAGTAAAAGTAGAGTAGTAGTAAGCAAGTCTGTTACTTTTGCACGAATTAAAACTTTTACGCCCCACACTCCTGTGAATTTCCCCACATTAAAAAATTGATTGCAAATTCTCTATTTGCATCTACTAAGCCATCAAAAGCCTGGTTTGCCTCAGCTACAGCACAGCACACACACTCATTTCCCTGTGGCCAAGAAAATCCAGCATTTGGTAGGTAACACAATGCTTATACACTGAAGGGTTACCTGCAGCAACTCTGCACTGGGAGAGTATATGTTTAGCATAGTGTAAATGCTACAGTTCATATTTTTACAACCAAAAAGTACCTTTAGGATGCAAATTATGAACAACCCGGGCCAATTCAAAAGCTACAATAATTACTTGAGTACCTTTCAAAAATTTGCCCCAAGGATGGATAGTCATGAGCGGCATGGAATGTTGGAGGGCATGGGCCACTTTTTAAAGGCCTTTTCTACTCCAGTGAGTTGGAAGTTCACCCCTGAACAACTATAGGACCCTGATAAAGTGACAGAATATTTGCAAGGAGAATGCTGTGGCACCTTCAGAGATGAGCTCTGGAGACACACCCTGTGCCTCATGCCACAGGTGAGTGATGGGTGTCTGGATCACCATCTTGTGGCTTGAAAAGTAAGTCCTGCAGCAGCACAGCACCCTAGAAAGAACTGAGTCTGACAATGGGACTAATATCAAAAATAACCTTGTAGACACCTGGGCCAGAGAGCACAATACTGAGCGAGTGCATCATATTCCCCATCTGGCACCAGCCTCTGGAAAAATTGAACAGTAAAATGGACTGTTAAAAATCACATTGAAATCAATGGGTGGTGGGACCCTCAAACATTGGGATCTACATTTAGTGAAGGCCACCTGTTTAGTGAACACCAGAAGCTCTACCAATTGAGCTGGCCCTGCCCAATCATAACCTTCACAAACCAGAAGGGGATGAAGTCTCTGCACACATGAGAAAGGGGCTAGGGAAGACAGTTTGGATTAGTCCTGAGTCAAGCAAAGGCAAATCTATCTGTGAGATTGATTTTCCTCAGGGACTTGGATGTACTTGAGAGGTATTGCAGAGGAACAGGGAAATACAATGTGTACCTCAATGGAATTCAATTTTTGTGTGAGAACAGTCTGTACTGTTGAATTTTATAATACTGGTTGCTGAATGATGTTGCCACTGTATGCCATAAGTACCACAGACAATGAGGATGGACTGCTTCAGTTACACCAGTCATGAGCTTGTGATGCAGCTGGCAACCAGCCAACAGCACACCAGCCCTCCTGCCCTGGAAGATGTCTAGGATGGATAGAACCCACATGGACTAAATGACCTTAACAGACATCTTGGAGGGAGAGCCATTGACTATGGAAATGGTATCTGTGCTTGTGTTTATATATGTACAGCTGGGAGGTGTAAGATTTGAGCATGACCTAAGTGGTATAGAATACCATGAACTAAATTGGGGAATGCCATTTCTAAACCATAACAAATATAGATATTATTTTACTTCTTAACATTTTTGTAAAAGGAGTGGAAACTTTATTTATATTTTATTCTGCTTAGTCCAGTAGTTCAGATGAGTCTTGTAGAGTATTTCATATGCCGATGTAAAGGTCCTAACATGTTTATTAATAATCATAACCTTCTGCTATTTAACAAGAAGCTATCAGTTCAACTACAGGAAAATTCATGGCGATGGCATTTTGCTCTTCTTTCTTGGCAGGAAACTGAAATTTAGGTAATTTTCAAGAAGCAATGTTGTCAAAGGATGAAATCAATAACATATTGTGCATGACCATAGGTTACATGAGCAAATCAAGAGCCATTTCACATCATGAATGAAACCTTGGTAACACCTGTAATTAGCAGCCCTTTAATCATCAGCCCTCTGAAGGCATAACTAAATAATGGAGACCTGATAGTTTACATAGACATTCAAAAAAATCCCACAAAATCTTAATAAGAAAAGGTAGAGCTTTTTCCAAATTTACATCAAGAAAAAGTAAGGATGACCCTTATCTTACTGTACCTGGACTAGGCAGTTCATTTACTATTTCCATCACCAGAAAATGCATGTAAAAGGAATGCAGGTTAGAATACTGGCACGAAAGCAAGTGAGAAGAGATCAGGCAAACATCTGCAGAAACTAAGTAAGGGGACAAAATTTGCTGCTGCAGGAAACATCATAATTTGGTCATGCAATAAAAAAGCAGTTCCAAAAAACACGGTATATAGAGAGCTATTCAACCCTCGCAAGTGGAGATGAACAAAGCAACAAGGAAGAGCTGCTGCGACCGATTTCTATTCTAATAGAAAACTCTAATAACATAGATTGGAAGTTTTCCCAGAAATCTGATCAGGCTGATTTGATCTCTGCCCCCAAAATTAAGGTTCCTGGCCATATGTTTTCAGCTTAAGGTAGACTCCATATTTGACCACTCTATTTCCAGTCAGAGAAACAACTGTAGTGTAGTTCTTCAGGCCTTTACTTGGCCACACAGTTCAGCATCTTATTTATTTATACTTGCTACATTCGAGAAAAAACAATCCATGCTTTGACCACCAGCTCTAAGAGGGAGTTAAAGCAAACAACACATGCATGAACCAGAAAAGAGAACTATGACTTTCAAATGACATCTATTTATTGCTCCCCAAAAGTTTATAACATCACAATGCAAACAATAACACACATCAGTTGAAACCTATACACTGCCAAAAGGATGAACATTGGCTGAGTGAAAAATGAAGCTTCTGAAAGTTGTTTTTAATACTTAACTCATTCTGGCCACCTCAAATAGACTACACATATGCTGTACAACTCCAAATTTCCATTAAATTAATTTCTTAGGAGTAAAAAGAGTGAGAGAATGACAAAAGCATGTTTTGAGGACAGTCAAAGAAAGGAAACCGCGCCCATATGCCTTAACAACAATAATGATGAAAATAGGCAAAGTTTTCACCCAGCTTTGCAATATCCTCTCAAAGAGCATGGATGATTTAGCTGACTCTTCATTACTTGAAATCACTTCAACTGGGTCAATTCTAGGTATGCTGAAACATCTATATTGCCTAGAGATGACCTAAGAGGTGTTTTCAATTGACAGCTCCTGCAAAGTTACTCCTGTGGGTCTTGTCCACTAAATGCATCGCATTCAGCGTAATACAGCTTCTTTGCTTCACAGTTATATTAGATGCATGATAGCACTTCCAGCTACCATTATTAAACAAATTAATAATGGAGAATAAAAAAAGACCAAGAGAGAATTGTCCCATTCCTTCTGCCCTTTCATATTTACCAAGGCATCAGTCTTGACAACAGCTATTCTTCCTTCTCCCCTTATAAGCTATCATCTTGTTGCCCTCAATCCTAAACTTCAATTACATTGTTATCCTAATCCCTCTTTTACTCCTCTTCTTCCTATTTCACTATACATCACACCAAATAAAAAAAGTTCTTAGACAAAAGAATTAATTATATCTCAGGAATCAAAACCAAGCTAGCCATTCACACATCCCCTGCCTTCAAGCATATACACCAATGTTCTTACATTATATGAATGATCTGCAATATCGGGCTATCCCAGGGACATCCTGTGAGTTACTGCCACTCA
The DNA here is from genome assembly GCF_020740725.1 of Corvus hawaiiensis. Taxonomy (NCBI): domain Eukaryota; kingdom Metazoa; phylum Chordata; class Aves; order Passeriformes; family Corvidae; genus Corvus; species Corvus hawaiiensis. Next base: position 21,396,579 of record NC_063218.1, read on the forward strand.
ATCACACACATCAAGAAATTTAAGTGTCATCAAAACTGAGTATCATCAATCAGGATGAAGTGTCTTACTCCTCCTTCACCTAAAGATCCTCTCTGGCACTTGTAGATCTGTGACTCCGTTGCTGTGTCTTCCACACCTGAGTTTAAAAGGTCTATTAATACAAACACCTGCTTGATTGAAAAAAAGGAGATGGGGGTTGAAAAGGTTACAGGATCTAATCACCATCATCATCTGGGTCACTTGACCATTCCATCACAGGATCCTTCCTGGGAGGAAGGAAAGACAGGCCTAATACTTTCTATGATACAACTGCTGAAACATCCTTTTATTTATCAAGAGCTTTAAATTGCCTAAGAATAAAGAAAACTTAAAACCCTGAAAAATGCAAAGCTTCCAGTCTAATCCTCAAAAAAGAAAAAAAGAAAAGCAAGCTTCTGTGCTTAGAGTTCTTATGAACTAGCTCTACTTCCTTTAGGATGCTCACTCTTCCTTGACAAATTCTCCGAGACTGAAATTGAACACCACATTTATCTCAAAAAATCAGACATTGTTTGACATGAAACTGAAATTCCTTTCACACTTTAAAATATGAAGGAGCATCTATATAAAAAGGAGGAGGAGCTATAAAAGCTGCAAGACTAACACAAAACGGAAGCAGCAATTCGGATAACGCCTGCTTTCTGTGTTTGTCTTCTTTAATGACAGCAAATTAATACAAGTCACTTTCCTCCCAGTATGTGTGCATCAGCCAACAATTGGATCAGACAGTATGCTACTTCTTATTAGTTACACTGCATTAAAAAGATTGGAAGAGGAAAAGAAGGAGAGCCAGGGAGTGTTTCTAGAACTACTTGAAGGTCCAAGATAATTTATGCTTGAAATATGAATTCCTCTAAATCTGGGATACCAGGAAGATTAAGGTTTTTTTCCAAATATGAATTTTCCATGGGGCATGTTGGGTATGTTTATCATCTCAGAAGGAATTTAGGGATTAGCTGCTGACTAAAACAGATGCAAGATGACCATAGGCACACCAGCTTAAACATAAAAGATTGCAACACAGAAAATATTTCAGCAATACTTTAATTTCCATTATAACAAGATTGTTCAGACAACAATCGCTGTCATGTCTTCAGCATTGATCCTAAGTGGATACACATGGAAAACTAAGAGTAGAGCAAGCCTATTTCCTTTAAGTATGCACTCAGACCACGAGCCTTTTCATCAATTAACTCGGCCTCATGTGGTTTGTTTATACAGTAATCCCAAAGAGATCTATTTTTCAAGTACTTATCCAGTCTGTCTTTGAATACATTTAAAAGTTTTGCATTCACAATGTCTTACAAACCCTTAGCAATGACTCAAACAAATCTGCCATTGATGTAGCAAGTTAAACATTAGCCAGCTGTGGGCCCTATCAGCAGAGGCATCCTACAGCATCTTGCATTCTGCTAACAGGACCTGGGGCTGTTAATAGATGATTATTCCCCTTTACTCAGTGGTTGTTAGACTGCATCTAGAATAATGCATCTGATTTTGGATTGACAAACTGGAGCACGTTCACTGAAGTGCCACAAAGGCAGTTGGGTGGATGAAGTGCCTGCCTCATGAGGAAATGCCAACAGATTCAGGCTTTATCAGCTTGGAGATGACACAGCTTCAAGGGGACCTAAGGGCAGTTTCACAGCACCTGCAAGGAGGTTCTTGAGAAGCCAAAGGCAGGCTCTTCACAGTGGTGCACAGCTGAGGAGCAGGATGCAACTGCTGTACTTTGAAGTAAGAGAATCTGACTCTACAGCAGGAAAGAGCTTTCTCCTCACAAGGAAAGACATGCAAAAAAGTTGCTCAAGTAGATTTTAGAGTTTCTGTGTGTGGAGGTTTTCAAGATATGACTACATAAAACCCCAAGCAACCTGATCTGACCTCACAGCTGACCTTGCTCCAAGCAAGGGTTTGGACTAGAGATTTCCTGATGTCACTTTCAGCCTGAGTGAAAAAGGATCCCCTTTTTGTGTGAAGAATCATCTTTTTCATACTTGCTCTTGCTAAATAGATTACATGTTCCCTAGTTCTTGTCCTGTAAGGCACAGTACTCTGTCCCTATATCTATTTGCCTTGCAGACTTATATCATACCACCACCCTCAATCCTTAAGTAATTTCTTTCAGTAAAGAGACCAGTTGTGTCATCAAATTCAGCCCCCACAGCTTTATGCAGCCAGATGACAGTTATCAATCTAGGAAAAAGTCCACAGGGACAATTCCGCCAGGTATTTTTTTTTTCCTAGGCATTACAGAGTATGAAAAACATTTTGCAAAAAAAACCCCAAACTCCCCAACCCCCCACAGTACTGATACCAAAATAGAAAACAAAAGGGTTAAAACCACTATGCACTAGAAGAAGAGACAGAAGAAACTACAAACACAACTGAAATATGAAATTTGCTGGGTAAAAGTGCCTGTAAGACTGTGACCCTTTTCAGAAAAAGTTATCCACCACCTACAAAGAGACTCCATTACTTCATAAGGTGCAACTGTGACTAAATTCAGTAAAGGTAGATGGAACCATTTCTTAGTTGCATGCTGCTGCCAAAGAGCAGGTGGCATCAGGATGCAATTTCTTGTTTCTTGGTATTTGTTGATAAAAGAGCACACAGAGAGGATGTCCTTTGAGAAGCCCAGAAGGCAGCATGCCAGAGGAGCTGAATACAGAGACTGCTGTTAGCAAGAAGAAGCACAGCAGGATTCATAGCTCACTTGGGGCTTGAAGGAAGAGCAGGGATGTTAGCTCAGTACAGGTTTACAGAATCTGAATGGTAACAAAATGGCCTAGATACCTCTCAAGATGGATGAAGGCCAAAATGCTACTCTTGATCTCAGCCTAGTCAACTCTCCTCTAAAGAATCTCTTTCTAGTGTTTATCCTTAAGCTACACTTTATTCCATTAAAACAAATTCCCTCAAAAAAAGATGAAAACAAAACAAAAACCCAAACAAACAAAAACCCCAAAACTATGAAAACCAACCAACCAACAAAATTCCCCAAAACGCGAACAAAAAAACCCACACCAAACACAAAGCAAAAACAAAACAAAACTGCGAAGACAACTTCTGTTCTCTCAGCGCCATTTAGTCACTTCAGGTTTAAGTAGCATAGTACTTTGCACGACCAGTCTGAGTCTACAAGGTTTTTCTTGTTTTAACTGTAGGCAATCCTTCACTCTTACTTACATACCTGCTCACATTTCCTTAATCATAGATACCAAAAGAGAAAATATAGTTTATATTTACTGTCTTCACTGCAAGAGACCAAACCTAAATTTTCAGTCTTGACAGCTAAAAAATATTGGGCCAGAAGTATCAGCTACTGGGTATTCATTAAAACCTCAGAAGGTAAGAGTTTTACCAACTCTCATATGCTAAATTAGCAGCAGAGTTTGGAAAAAGAAGCAGGTTTGCAGGTATCTAACCTTTTGCTGGCTGTTAGCATTTTAGTATGATTCTGAAATAAACTTCTTGATCTATCATCACTAGCCATGTTCTCATCAGAGAAGTCTCACAGCACACACGCTTGATGCCTTAAAATCTTCCAGTTTAGTTTAAAACTAAACTGGAAGATGCAATCCAACTTTTAACAAGATACTAGTCTATAGTACCAGACCAGAGCTAGTCCAAAGTAACACTCCAGAAGCAAAATGCCCGCAGTATAGGTCTCAGGTCCTTGATACTAAATTTCATTCTGAAAACCAACTCTTATGCTGATTGTTATTGTAGACACAGCCTAGTCGTCTATAACTAAATGGGGCCCATTTTGGTCTATCAAGGAAAGAAACTCGGAGTTCTGAGCTTTTTGACCTCACCTCAAATATGACATTGTCCCTCACAAGTACTAGGTCAGTGATGAGAAAAAATGCATTTACGGAAGCTCACCATTCCCAAGGCTCTCTAACCTTCCCCAAGGTCACATAGAAGGAATGTAAAAACAGTAGGTATCCAGAGCTAGTAATAGGGCATACAAACTATTCTGTAAATGATATGCAGCTTTTCTTGCTATTACCTCTTTTTCTTGCCACCATGAAAGGACATCCACCACTAGGATAGATGGACACATGCAAACTTTATACAGGCAATCTGTTAAAAGTACCATGCCAGAGCAAAAGACAAGTGTAATGGTTGTTTAATCATTCTCACCATGAAGTGACAATTCTTTAGTGTCTTATGACATTCATGATGAATGCAGAGCAACTCCGACTGACAGATACTTTCAGAGAATTTATATCCTTCCCACACTCCCAGGACAAAAGGGCTCTTGAGCAGAGTTATCATTTGTTCAATGAGAAGATTTACAGTCTTGCCAGCAACTCCTTTTACCTTACTCTATAAAGCGTTTATTTTGATATACTGATTGTGATCATTCAAGAACAGCTGTATCTGAAGGAAGTCAGCAGGGGAGAGAAAAAGCAGAGTGGTTCTGAATAACTTGCTCACCTTGACCTGGGACTTCATTCCCCTCAGCCAGTTTGCTTTGTCTTTGGTATCAGTTCTTTCCTGGCATCCTCTGCTATCCCATTGTATTACATTACAAATGTAATATTGCTCAAGGGAGACATGTAATCTCCCATGCCTGGCTACCCTTCCTTCATGGCAAAAGGTGAAGTTTAACCACAAAAGCCATCCACCATAGTCCCTTCTTATCATTTCACTAGAAAGCACCTCAGCATCACAGTTTTCACACCACCCTAGACTGGCCGCTATCTTACAGTTACACACAGCAACAGCTCCTGCCATGAGATTCAGTGTCAAAGGAGCACCTGGACCTTATCCAGAAGGATAAGGCAGGGTGATATAGGCACACAGAACCACAGTCTCAACAGTACTTGTAGACTGAGATATTCCCACTGCTGTGATGAACACATCAGCGTCAGACGTGTATTGCATGAGGCAGTTCAGCAAATGCAGCACTTCTCGCCTCTGGCAGAGGCTAGCAGTAAGTCTCATGACTTGGTGTTCCAGCCACTCTCTAAAAGTTTTTCATCACTATTGTATTCTGAGAAATACAGCAGTTACAATCTTGACTAAAATACATTATCACCTAAGAGGCCCTGAGTCTGTGGCCTTCAGCTGCACAAAGCAATAGCATGTGTCACACAAGTGAGGATAATGAAAGTTCTGTGGGCTGATCACATCGATCTAATGACAGCAGTGATTTCCCTACACTTCATTTTGAAAGCATTAGGTGACTTCAGGCAGAGAAGCAATAAGTTCTTATGAATATTACAAATAATATCCATAATATCATTACAGACAAGGATATTACCATTTTTTACACATTTTAAATTATGCTTTAACACCACAGTTTTGCACCTCTGTACAGTATTTGATCTTAAATGCCCTGAAATGTTCTGTTCTTGAAGGGGGCCTACAAAACTAATAGGAGAAATTTAACTTGCTTGCCTTTGAAATTAATCTATCATTATATCAGAGGATAATGCACCACATCACTGCACAATGTTAAGGTAGACCAGTGACAGCTGCTACAAAACACCTATCTAGACATGTAGAATGGACTTCCTAGAGCAGTGAGTGAACCATATGGTATTTAATGGGTATTGTTAAGTTCTAGAAAGATAAGCTAAGTTAATAAAGCTGAAGAAACAGCTAAAAATGGGTAAGCCATGTCCTCTTAACCTTTTCTCCCACTGAGAAATTTTGATTAAGATTGATAAATATTTCTTCACTCATATTTCAAGTGTGTAAGCACTAAACTTCAGTATTTTTTGCTTCTGTGTCTACTACTTTATTGTGACTTGCCAGTTTCATTCTCAATAAAGCATTTAATTACTACATCATTTATTTGGGAGACAACATAGGGAAGAGTTTCTTTCAGGTACATCTTTCAGGGTGCCAAAGACATAGAATTCTATATAAAATATATATATATTCAGTATATATATATATATAAGTTCAGTACATATATATATATATATATATATATATATATAAATATATAAAAAGTTCAGGTTTTCCCCCACTAAAGCAGGGTGGGGAGGGGGGGAAATCTTTCTCAAATAACCTGGAAAAATAAATCCCAGTCTATCTTTTCTTTCTCTCCCATGCAGTAAATGCAAACTATTGATTTACCTCTAGCTCTTTCATGCCTTTCACACGCTTCAATAATACAGAGGATTTGCTCCTCATCCTTTCATCTCCAGGCCTGGAATGCCTCTTAAGCCCTCCGTTAAGGGTCACTCATTCCTCCTCAAACTGCAGCACTCACATCCTACAGAACTCCACAGGTGACAGCTAGAGAGACATGCAAGTAATACATAATCACTTACCTCCTGACTTCTTTGTCAGGTGAGACAGAAAGACAAAATTTTTATAAACCCTAGTTATTCAAACTTTTGATCATTTATCTTTGATCTTTTGTAAGCCTCCTTCTGAATGCAATATAAAAACCAGTAAATTATGGATAAAAAGTAATTTCCAATCCAGCACCTTGCATGAACCTGAACTGGCAAGCACTGTTCCATCAGGTCTATACTCCCACACAAAACAGGGAACACACGGACCTTCTTACCTCAAATGCTTAGAAACAAAAAAACATGGGATAATGGGAAGGAACATGTAGAGATCATTTAGTTTCCCCTCTCCTCCAACTCAAAGCAAGGTCAATGAGAGCAGATTACTTAGGAACTACTTCCATTCAGTTTTGAATACTTCAAAGAAATGACACTCAACAACTTCTTCATTGGCAACCAGTTGCAGTATTTTACTATCCTACTTCATAAGTTACAATTTCCCACATTCCATCTTATGCCCATTTCTTCTCATGCTATTTCTGTGGATCTCCAAGATGCGTCCTATCTATAAACTCCTAGTCTGGTAATTAAAGACAGCCACAGTTTTTCTGCCCTCTCTCCCCTTAGGGTTCAACAAACCATGTTCTCTTGCACTTCCCAGCACCTTTACCACCTTGGTGGCCTTCTGCCAAGTGAAGCCCACACTTGAATGCAGTACTCCAGATGTAGTCTCACAACTGACTTCAAGGTAGGAAAGCATTCCCTTGGCTAGCTGACTGCATTCTTGCTAAGGTAGATCACTATGTCACTGGCTCTGCAAATAAGGACACACTGCTGGCTCTAATTCAAATGGTTAAACACCTTTTCTATGCAGTTGCCTTCTTCCATTCAGTTGGAACACACCCGGTTGCCCCTTTTGCACAGGAATTCTCCATCCTACATGACTTGGCACTTTCTTTTGTCAAATTTCATAAGATTCGTCATGATGACCCCATTTCTCCAACCTCTGAGAGGTCCCTCTGAATTGCAGCTCATCACCGGCTGTCCCCAGTTTGATAATTTGCAAACTTGCTGGGAGCACACTCAGTTTGATCAGCACACACATTAAACAATACTGGCATCAGCATCAATCCCTGAGGGGCATCAGTAGTCATAAGCTGCCTGATCAACTCCGTGCCATTGAGCACAGCCCTTTCAACCAGCAAGTCAAGCCAACTTCCCACCCACCTAACCCATATCTCCAAGGTTGCATAGGGATACTGCAGGAGACAGTATCAAAGCCTTTGTAGAAGTGAAGGTAGACAATACCTCCTGCACCCCCTGTTATTCGTAGAGCCAGTCTCATTGCAGAGGGCAATGACTTTGGCCAAGCATAATTAGCCCACAGTAAATACATGTGGGCTATTTCAAATTAGTTTTTCATCCTTTGTGTGCTTGCCGGTAGCTTCTAGGAAAATTTGCTCAGTAATCTTCCCAGGAACTGGTGTTAGGCTAACTACTCTGTAATTCTCTAGCAGACATGGCATTTACATTTTTTTTTCTCCAGTCATTAATAACATTTTGACTGTTTTGTTTGGTTTTGTTTTTCCCACCTATTTTCTCTCTGAGTATCTCACAATTTCTCACTGTATTTATTGAAGATCAGAGTGCCACAGTGCAATGTAGGCTCTTGGATCTTAATATTTCTTCTATCTTAGAAAGGATTTCCTCTCTTCACATATGCTGTCCTCAAGATTCCTGTTAAAAATAGATCTGCCCTTGTGAAAACTCAGTCTCAGGGCCTGCAAGCATTCCTTCATCTATTTCAGAGTCTGAAAACATAAAGAGAAGTTCCTGTTTCATTTAGTTCATGAAAGAAAAGGACCTGCTCCTGAGTTATGTGATTGTCTGTTTCATGAACACATCAAGTATGACCAGTGGTACGTGTATCATAATGACCCATTTTCCTGAAAACCCAGAAAAGTATTTTGCTTATTGAGGAATGGGTCTAGACTCACAGTTCACTAATCTGATATTTTCTTCATTTTAGCAAAGTTGAGTGGGCTCCCTCATGTCATATACTTGGAGCTATAGGTCAGATATTCTGATTTAGGTATTCTGCTCCAAATCCAACTCCTAATTCCACTCTTTTGTTCTAGAGAATAAGATGACTAAAGAATTCTTTTGGCCTTTCCATAAGTGAATGCTGCTATAAGATACTCATAAAGCCTATGAGAGCTGCAGTTTCTTCAGAGAAGTCCTTCCAACATGTGATTCTGACAGTTACATCTTCCCTTCAGTACTAATAAATTGGAAAGTGTGCAAAGAACAGAAAGCAAGTTCCAGGAAAAGCCCATTTTTTTCAGTGGTCTCAGAGGTGCAGGCTGTTCCATGGCCTCATTTTCCTTTGTTCAAAGATTCACAGGTTATTTTGAAAGGTGGCTTTCATACAGGACTTTGAAGTACTTTACACATTTTTACATTAATTTAGTTTTATATCCAATGAGTTTCCATGTCACTTTCGCTAATCCTCAAAGTTATTTATATTTAAACAACAGCCTCTTGCTTTTATTCTCTCCATTTGATTCTCCCATAAGTCAAAAAATGCTGAATTGATAAACTGACAATAATTGCCACAACAGAACAGTAAGGTCACAAACAGAAGCAAAAGAGAATGTCATTCTGACCTTGCAACAAGCGTAAATCTGAGCAATTCATCTCAGGTCAGTGATTTAATTCAAGTACATTTAGTTATAAAAGAAATCATGCTCACTGCAGTACTTCAAGGCAGTATCTGCTTGCAAATTAAGTTATATTCAAATATAATACCTTCTGTAACATATTGTATTGGGGAAATAATGGGGAAAACCAATCACTGGAAAACTGAAATCACTACCAGTGAAGTTTTCCACTTGTTACAGAATGTATCAGAAATCCCTCCACCGCTCACACATTTCTGTGACAACGTATTCCATGAGTAGATGGGACGGATCTTTCTTTTTCAAGGCAATCCTCCTATAACACTGCCAGACTAGATTTAAACCACACACAGTCAGAGCAGAATCGTAGACATTTCTGTCCAGTTATTTTGGCATTACGCATAGTCTATCAGCAACCAGTTACTGTCATGGTAGAGCAAAAGGAAATAGAAGACTTGCTAGGGCTTATATAGCAGCTAGACCATCCAGTGGAAAAAAACTAGAAACCAAAGAGTGTAAAAGATGTACAATCCTCTCTTCTGAGTTAGGTCAAGTTAGGCTATATGTGATGAGGGAGTTTAAGGCTGTCCTGTGCAAGTTCATTTCCCTTGGTGTATCTACAGCTGAACTGCATCAAGGAGAGGGTATAAATAATGCCTTACAGGGAAAAGAAGAGAGACCGTGTGCTAGCGCATAACAAAATAACATTACTTGCCCACTCATCAAAGACCAACCAATCCAGACACTGAGCAACTACAACCACACTGAGCTCAGGCATCATAAGAACTATGGTCTGCATACAATTCTGTATTGACTCAGCAAGAACCAGGTAAATGGCAGATCTGTCAGCCACCGGTAAAAGGAGCTGGTATCTCATGAATAAATAACTATTAACTATCTAGGACAGTTAACTATTTTTCACCATATTTGCAGATACACTACATTAATTTTCCATTGCAACATTAAAAAAAAAAAAATGCTCTTTGGTGGGTAGAAAAGTACTGGATTTTTTCCTCACACCAGTTAGGATCAATCTTGTAGAAAAAAAGGAATCAAAGTAAACATACTTAGAAAATACCAGCATAAAAAAGAATAAATATAAATTCCAATAATCTCACATGAGACTCTTATGACAGCAGTAATTACACATGCTTACCCAACTAACAAAAACACAAGAGCCCTCCCCCAACCCTGCAATTTTAACAACATGCCAGCATCTTGCTTAACAATTTTGCAGGAAAACATAGATTTCCATTGTTGCTCAGCTCTCACTTTCAGATGTGGAGATTCCCATCACTAAGTACTACATAAATCAAGATACTGAATTTCAGCGTGCTTTCTTACTGCAAACATATTGCTATCACTCTTTTTGTTAGAAGGGGAAAGGCTAACAAAGTTGTTTCCTTCAATTAAACTGCAAAACTTGGTTTTACTTCTTCGGCAACATTAGCATCATAGATTACTGTGCTCATGTTTATTTCTCCTTCCAGGCTACCCTTTGTATGCAGAAAAGAAAATAATTGCAATGTTTTCCCCTCCAGATCTTCTCCTATAACATTTATCTTCAACAAGACCCATGAGAAGTGAATTATGAAATGATGGGTAAGTCAAGTAGCATTTAATCAGAAAGAAAAGTATCTGGAAGTTCCTAGTTACACATGTATACCACTTAAGGTCAGCCATTGATTAGAATCTCTAGAGACTACTGCAACACAAGTTGAGGAAAAGTATTTCTGTTTAAAAAGAAAACCGATCCAGTATTCTGAAATAAAATTATTTTTGCTCCCAGGCACACAACCCTAATACTGCAGTTACCATTATTCCTTTTCTATTCCTTCTGTTCCTTAGTAAATTCACTTCCATCCAGTTGGACATTACAGGAGATCCTGACATACAGATACATCCTGTATCTACAGTACAGGAATAAAATTTAGTGATTTGTTTGTTCAGCACCAGCCCAAGGGGATTCTGATGTAATGGGGGTATTTTGCCTGCCACCACTGTACAAATAAGCCAGTCAACAACAGCATATGTGTCAATAATGATGAAGCACAGACATCTTAAATGCATGTATTTTTCTGAATTAAACTCAATATATCAATCTATTTGCAATTTGAAAGGAAAAACAGATGCAAGTATTGGCTAACCTCATCCCTTTCTGTTCCAGTCTAAATTATCCACATCTAAAAGGACTGACTGAGGAAATGGAAAAAAGCTATGTACTCTACACACAGCTTATGTAAGGAGCGTGTTTCAAAGATTCCTATAGTGCAAAAGGAGATAAACTTTCCACGCGGCAGCAAAAAGGAACAGCTAGGAGTAACACAATGACAGTGGAAGGGGAAAAAAAAGAGAAGAAACAAAGTAGTCAGCTGAATATCAAGGGCAACAAGAAATTAATAGTGACCATAGAATCATTAAGGTTGGAAAAGACTTCCAAGATGATCAAGTCCAACCTTTGACTGAACACTGCCATAGCACTAATGAAGATAAGCTCTCTCCACACTTTTTTTTCCCTCCTAGTTCTGAAGGCCTTCAAATAATCATCATCACTTCAAAGCCATAGTGCCTAAGCACCCAATCAAATTTTCTACATGCATTTCTAGTGGACACATAAGAAAACTGTCTTCCAGAAGTGCACATGGGCCCCAAAACCCCAGGTACAGCACTACTGTTTCTGGTGACCAATAGAGACTGCTGTATAATGACTGACATTTTTACACAGAGCTTGTAACCAGCACTGTTCACACATGTACTTAAAGTTCTTTTCAAGTGGCAGTTCAAAGAACCAGCAATCACCAGCAATATTTATTTCTTTATTTTCCCACCATATGTCTGGGACCTTTTACCTGGGGGCTTTTGTTTGACTTTGGCTTTAGTTTCATTGCTTTTTTTCCCTCCCTGCTGATGTCTGCCAGAGGCATCATCATGATGACTAAAAGACCTCCTGAGAAGATAACAAACCCTCAAAGTTTTCCTTCAGAGCAGTCTCCAGCTGTTGCAAACTTTCCCCATTTATCTCTTCACAGCCTCAATTAGAGCAATTGCATATTGGAACTGATTTCCTCCTCCCTCCTACTGAAAATGCTTTGGTCCACCTGTCAATTGGCATCCTTGCTTCTTTACTTGCTGACAGCTCACAATACAGCTCCCTTCCCCCGGCAAATTACTCCTAATCAATTCCTCCTGCAACATTATCTCGTAGCTCTTCAACATACAGACACATACACACTCTGAAGGGGCAAGCTGGGATGGCTGCCTCCTAAGGAACTATGATACATAAGGAATTTGGTGCATGAATATTTTCCTGGGCTTGCTGCTGGTTTGTTCTGGGACACTGGATGAGTTTCACAGTCTCACTGTCCCCTTCTGTCTATACAGGGTGCTTAGAGAAAAGTTGATGGAACAAAGCTTGATTACTCAGGATGAAAACAAAGGGCAACTAAATAAACAGTATTAATAAACACTGCATTACATTATGATTGACTGTTTACCCACAATAAACTCCCTAAGGGTAATCTGTTGATTTTCACTGAACTGCCCTATCAGATAATGCTTTTGCTTTAATTCCAAATCCTCATCCCCTTTCCTTACACCAATAAGCTAACATGACAAATACCATAGAAAGGCAGCTACCCATTCTGTAACCAGAGACAAAAAGAGCCTTCACAACTTTGATGCATCATCTAGGGAACTTTAATCACATTAAGTGAACCAGGCTGTCTTATCCAGAGAAGACAGAAAAGACGAAAGTCATCATGAAACGTGACCCATACCACTAAAGATCATTGTAATTTGTTCTTCTGACAGGTGGATGTTGATTTATTCTGTAATTTCAATATTTCTTAATGCTGTCTTTTCTCTATGGTGCCTTACTATTCACTACACATCAGTCTAGAAGTGTGCTTGAAGAGTTTTTATGCATATATTTCTATATAAGTGTGTCCTTTGTTTTTTAATAGTTCGTTAATGTAATAAAACACACTAAAAGTACCTGTGCATGTGGATACAAAAAACTCATCAACCGACTGCTTCTAAGGGATGCAGAGCACACAAGGGCACATTGCTGAGATTTTAAAGGTCTTTCTTTGCTAGCACATTTAAAACTGCTGAAATTTTCTCGGTTGACGTGGCTCTGAATAAGGACATCTGCTTGGCAGATTTATCACTGGGAGAAGCCACACAGGTTTTAACTACACTGCCTCCAACACTGCTGCTACTGAGTCATGAATTTCTAGAGCTGAGAACTAAGTTCACCTTTGAATTGTTTTCACTCCTGGCTCTCCCAGGTGAGGCTGCCAAGAAGATGTGCAATCAGAGTCATGAGTGATAATGGGAACTGCCAAATGGATCCCAGATGCACCAGCTTCTGCCTCTGTTCTGTGCAGACACAGCACTAAGCCTTTAAGGGCTAATGTAATGTCATGGAGCAGTGCTTGTTCAGCATCCTTATTATGTGCAGGGAAGCAGTCTTCCCTTTGTGCTACAGAGCATGGAACTGAGGGCTGGACACAAAGATCAGAATTAGGAACGCTGTTCTCTATTCCTATTTTTCCATATGGAAGAAGTAAAAAAAAAACCCCATCAACTTACCTTAGAATAAGAAAATCTTTCTGGATCACTTCATCATATAAACTGAAACAAGCTGCAACTTCTAATTTTTTTTTTATTTTCAAGTAGTTAGTAGTCAGAAGGCATATGTTTGTGGGTATCAGTAAGCATGTGACAAGTGTAAAGGATTATTACAGACTGACTGGACAAGCCATATGTCAGTCAAAGATGGGGAAGTCACATGCTTTGTACTAATATCCCCAGAGACAGGAGCCTTTCTAGTCTCACTTGAAATTAAAGGAAAAAGGAAATAATACATTCCTTTTCAAATCTGTGCTGTCATGCAAAGAAATGGAATAAAAGTATTCATTAAAGGCAGTGAATGACTCCCAGGAATCTGTAATAAAAATAGGTTTGGAAACAGAACCTGATCTTATAATTTTTAAGAAATGTTTTTTCAATCCCTCCTTATTACTCAGAAGACAATTATCACGGTAACATGATAAAATCATATAAGATCTTTGAGACATACTACCACACAACTAGCTCACAACAGACAAAAAGTATTTTTGATTTCTTTTTGCTCTCTGCTTGCATTTACTTCAGGCACCCAATACATCCCAAGGAAACAAATCCCAGCACTGCATGAAGCTACCATGTCAGCTCAGAGACCTCCTTGCTCAGATATATTCAGTTGAAGTGAATTCCAAGAAAGACTGTGAGGTCACTTTCCCCTGTTTTGTTATTAAAGAACACTTGCATGATGCTGGCTTAAAAATGTGATGATCATTTCCAATATGGATTCATAACAACACTGTCTAATTTAAATCAATTTTTCTATTATTTCATAGTGCTTAGAAAGAATAAATACTATTCATATTTGACAGCCAGGGAAAAGCACCTCAGTGGTCCATCCACACTTCTGGAAGAGCCTGCAATCCCCAGTAGATGATATCAAGAAGTGCAGTAGCACAGCATCTCTGTGCTCACTGGGATATACCAAGCACCACAAAGTCAGTGAGACAGTAGAGAAAAATTTCAGGGATTCCAATAGGGGGATTCCCAAAGGTGGCCTAGAACTCCATAAAGACAATCTGAAAGTGGACTGCAAAACTACATTACTATGTTTCTGTTTTGTTTCTGTTAAGAAACTCTATGATGCATTTATGGTATTTCCTGATAATGATCTTTGACAGTAACTCAATGGTCAAAAGTGTGAAAGCTAGAAAACACTGTCTGTTCCTTGCAATATCTCATCCATTTTGATAGGTTCCTATGCTGATATCAGAGAGTTACAGCTTTTGATGAGAAAGAAGTACCAATAACGGAAGTGACCAACACGTTTTCATGGAATGAGCTGCACAGAAGAGTAGCTAGTAATATATAGCTAAGAGTGACAAGCACTGAAAATGAAAACATGAAAAACCACAATCATGCCTTCATAAGTCTTATCCCTCCGAACATATGCAACAGGACATCTGCTGCTCTTTAACCTCTCTTAAAAGCAGTTACATATCTCTGGGAGGAAAACATTTCTCCTGGCGTACCAGTGGCACAAATGCAAGCAGAGCTGATATAGCATTTTGATGTTTATTAGGTCTGTCTTTTTTAAAAAGCAAGTAAAGGCATCATTTTTTTAAGTTAACAACATAAATTGGAAGACAAAAACCCAACAGAACCAAAAAATTTAACCTTAAAGATTCAGTGGGACTAAATAACTGCCTTGCAAAACCCTAACCTCTGCTCCCTGATGCTCACACTGGGAGGCCTGAGGTGGTTTGCCATTGAGGCACTATATCTTACCACCAGGATCCATGTTACATTATCCTGCAAGTGCATTCTCTCCATAAGAATTAGTAGAAGCAAGCTATACAAGAATTACAAAAATTACAGCCAAAAAAGCCTACTGCTCAAGAGAAGGAAGGGTGCATACAAAAGTGCATTGAACTGGAAATGGTACCGCAGCGCCCTGCAGCAGAATGGTCTAGAACATCTAATTAGCTATTGCTGAATTTATTTTAACTCAAAGGTTTCCTTTTCAAGTCATTTGTAGAGTTTTTCATGAGAGAACTACAAAAATTGTTTCCAAATCAAAACAGAAAATTAATTCGTGAAACATCTGCAAGAGACATAAAATTCAAGCATTTGCACTATAACTCAAGTTATCTGCATGACATAGAAGAGGCTCAACCACTGTTTCTTGCCTTACTAGAAGCCTTACAAGTACATCAAAGACAGTTCTGCTGCTGTCCCATTGTTGGCCCAGAAAGGTAATCTAAATCCCATCTTCTTCTCAAAGATGCAAATAAAAACTACAGAATAGCAGGAGAACAAAGACTTAGTTCAGAGAGACCCCTGACAGTCAAAGGAAATATAACCCTGTATTTTTCACATGGCAAGTACAATCTTCTGTTGCTCAAGCATCTGTTTGTGAAGTCTCTAAGATATGACAGGCCACTTCTGCATACATTGTCAGTTTAGAGAAAAATATAACATGGAGTAATTTCCATTTGTAGAAAAAACTCACATTCACACATTTATTATAAATGACCTAAAACTAGTCCACAAATACAGTTACACCACTGTGTACAGGAATCTTCTTACCAGTAACAGTAGAAAACAGTATGTTCAACCATTTAAATACATTAAACTCAAACAGATTTAGCTCAGAAACTATCCAAGGTGCAGAAAAAAGATGCACCAAAAGCATCACCCCTTTTGCTGGAAGTTTTATGTGACCATGTGAATCTTTGCAACCTTAAAAATAAGTGATCCTAAAGATCATTCACTTATACTCTTCACTAGAAATATAATTGCAGCATCACCTGGGAGTTAAAAAAAAATGTTACTGGCAACAATGCAACATTGTACTTACTGACATATTTACTAAAACCAGACAAAGCAAGTGTTCAAATTACAAAATAAATACAGCTCTAAGCCATCTGGGATCCTTCCTACAATGTCTTTCCCTCCTTACCCAAGCAGGTGCCATTCCTGCTCTTAATGAACTCAAATTAAGATCTTCCAGAGAACTTCAATGCCTCAAGATGAGACACCGCTTCTCAGCTGAGAGTTCCTTAAAGCAAATCAGAAGGGTAAACGTCTATCACATCTTCTCCTTTTTTGTATGTACTGCATTTTGAGCATGCAAATAGAAATTCACTGCATTTTCCATCCCTTCAAGTTCCAGATATGAAAGTCATGAAGCGATCGAACCTACAGTCTTTGTTTGATGCAAAACCTATTGAGATCAAAGGCTTTGAAACAGGACCTTTAATGTTTGGAATGGATTTCAAAGAAGTCTCTAATTAAATTTATTTCTTTTTATATTCTTATTTTTTATGATGGAGTTAAGGTATAATGGGACAAAGATTTGAAAAACTTTGATGAGGACCACATTGATATACAGAAGAGCTCAAGGAATTTTTTGGGTTTATTATCTGCTAGTATTCCTTTCACCTTTATTTAAGTTGCATCCACCAAAAGAAGATTTTAGCCAGAGGGTTTCAGCTGCTCAGGATATCCTCTGTATTCAGATCTCATTGAATTGTATATTATCAACCATTCCCTGGAGAACACATTTAATAGATGACAAACATGTTTCATGAACAAACTTTCTCAAGAGCATTGTGAGATTTGAAAGCCCTGGCAGAGAGCAATGATCTGTGTAACTTCTTATGCCCTAGGGAACACCGTTGCTCTGTTTGAGCTCTCAAACGGTGGGGGAAATGGAGCTCACCATGGGGGGAGGAATTCTAAGTAATTCTAAAAATACATTAATAAGTAGAATGAGTACTCATGGTGTTGGATTGAAAAAAAATTACACTTGTTGGCTTGGTGCTAAATATTCCGGTTCCTCAGAGAGATTAAAATATACCTCTCTTCTGCCTTCCTGACCATTTTCTGCTTATTCATTTTTAGCTTCCAATCCTGTAGTCCCTCTACATGTACAAATTGAGGTGAGGACACAAAGCCTGAAAATAGTCATTAACTGAAGAGAAGCAGATGTTGCAGTCACGGGCATCTGTCAGATGTAATTGTCTAGTAACCAGAGGAGAGGACACTGAAGGGGGAAGCCTCTAACAGAATAGCTTGACAGCAGGTAAAGTACAGGACACATAACTGAGGGCATAATCAAGGCATAAGCAACCTCTTCCTGCCATGTTCATGCAATGTTTATTTCGGCAACATCCTGATCCATTTATAGATAGACAAAAATATTACCTATAGCTAAATGCATGGTGAAGGATCTGGGGAAAAGGAGTGCCTCTAAACCTGTCCAAGTGCACAGCATCAACATCTGGACCACAGCAGTTTTCAAACATACTCCTATGATTAATCAGATTATGACAGAAACTTAAGATTTTTTAAAGAAAGCCTATCAACACAACATTAAGAGGAAAAAAATACGTCTTCAAAACAAATATCACAACCTACATATGTGTATGTTTCGGCAAACTTTTCTTCTAGACTAAGTCTTTGTGCCTTACACTTCCACTCCAGTCTGCAACACACATTCATTTACCTGGAAATTAGGTAAGTTTGATCAAATTAGACAGAAGGTTTGATGAATTAGTTGTGGAACAAAAAAACCAGAAGGGGAATTATGTCCGCAGCAGTCCAGGCAAGTACTCATTAAGCCAAGCAGCACCACAAGTTTCCAGCTCTCTCATTGCAATCAGGAAGCTATAAATAAATATTTATTCCCATTTCAGTGTTGTAAGATCTTTCTTCCACCAAGTAATACTATAGAAAAGCTGGATATTCCAAGGGTGTCACTTTTGACCTTCTGCCTTTCTTCCTTTCTTTACACTGTTTTCAGAGAAACACAGATGCAAATAACACAAACTGACTTGGAAAACAAAACAGACTTGGAAACCTTAAAGGACCTTCTGATGCAGCCAGCTGTGTAAAAAGCAATAGTGTTTCTCTCAGATCTATGTTTATCTTGTTTTAATGAAGTGGATAGCACCTCCTTTTAACACATTGCTTTCTATCTATGTATTTTTATCCAACTAGGAGAATCTAGAATCACTCGAAAATTCATTAACACTGACATTTAGACAACACAAAGCCATTTCAATTCAATTAAACAAACACAGTGTGCTAACCTTCAGCAAAAGAAGTAGCCGTTCATTTTTATAGGCTGCCGTAAACAGATTTCTGGGCTTCAAAGCCAAGATCAATAAAGCTTCTGCAAACAATAATAATCTCACACAGACTCCATCGACAGCTGCTCAGAAAATATAGGCTGATTTTAAAGGTCTTAGTGACTGGGTGCTTTCTCAGTCTTTTCCTCTTGCTCTCTAACATCAGAGTGCAAATGCCAAGACCTCAGTGAATTCCTTCAGAGCAGACACTAAAAGGACTCCTCCCTTCCCCAGCAAGAAAGTCTTCCCCTTGGGAGAAAACCTGGGAACAACAGTGAACCCATGTGTTGCACAGCTGCCTAAACACTGATGAGGCACACATTATGCTATGACACTATTTCCATAAAGCAGGTGAGAGATAGATGAAGTCTTCAGCCTGCCACTTTTTCCTTTAGACCAGTGCTATTAGCTTAATACTAATGGAAAACTTTCACCCATCCCCAGAACAGGCACAATTCAGGGGCCAGCTCTGTCCACAGTGACTTGCCTTCTTTCCTATAATCTCGTAATGCAGAGTAACAGAGAACAATTCAGGAACAGCAGCTTCTGGATTCCTTAGTCCTGCTAAAGCTGCCAATACAAAGGCCACCCTTACCTTCTTATCTACCCCAGTAAACATATTACTTCTTCCTACTTATGTCCCCAGCATCTTTTTCACTGCCTATTTAAGGGGGCATGCCTGTGTGCAGGGATTTGCTTGGGTTTGGGTGTAGTTGTTGGTTGGTTTTGTTGTTTTGGGTTTGTTTTTTTTTTTTTTGGAGGGGGTGTGTTGTTTGGATGGGTATTTTTAAACAGGTCTTTGGAGCAGAGGTGGTATCTTCTTCAGTAATGCCATGCTTCAAACTCACTGAAAACTGATAGCCAGCAAATACAGTAGCAGTGCTGTGCTTTATCAAGTGCAGTTATTATCACAATAGTCAACAGAGTTCACTTAAGTAACTGGCTGATCATGAAACACAAAATGCAAAATACAAAGAGGTGGATGGAAACTCATATCTTTGTTCTTCTAGCTACATTAGGAATCTTGCACAACATCTCTAAAATTAATATTTAAAAATGGGATGCAATGTCAATGCAGTTACATAATCACATATGACCAGCATTAGAATTATGCCTTTACTGCAGTATAAACTTAGATCTTTACAATGTTTTTCCTTCTTTCTCAGCAAACTGCCCTGTGACCTAAGGAAAAGGGATAAATACAGAATGAGTATAGAAATTTGGAGACTTCCTCCTATCTTCTCTCATATGTCAGTGAAGGATTGAGGTGAGAACTCAAAATGTACTCTTGTGATAGCTCAGAGATCAGGTCTCAGTCAGGTCAGTGGATTAGGCTGCTTGAGAACTACTGAAAAGTCTTATCTCTGAATAGAAGCTTAAGGTTTAATTTTGCATGGTCAATATGACGGTTTTGGAGGGCTTATGTAACTCCACAATGGTTGGTTCAGCTATTGCATTAAAAAAAGTGCACATCTTCCCTTTAGAACACTTCCCTACAACACTACACAGAGTTTCATCATATATGAAAAGGAAGGTACCACATGTATTTCTGTCAGACATTATACATCAACAAGGCACATTATATGTATTTCATTCTTTCAGAGCTTAGGACCTCATACATTGTCTGATGTGGTGAGATAAAGTACAATTTAATCACAAGAATCAGAGATATCAAAGGAACTTACTGGATGCATAGTCCATTTAATAATAGAAGAAAAGCATTCCCACAGATAGCCAGCTATCAAAGTCATGGTTTAGCTATAATTTTAGGCTACTCCCACTAAGTTTCAAAGTCACTCTATTTTCACAGTCACTCATTTAATTTACTGAAAATTAGAACAGGCTTGGACCTTCTGGGGATATTTAGTGAGTAGGTACACGACACTATGCAGGCAACTAAGCAGTGTGCTAGTTCATATGTACCACATATTAACCCTTCCTGATGCACAGATGACATTCTGCTGAACACCCACAATTTGCAGGTGAGGTAGTTCTGGTGCTTGCTGGATGCCTCTGGTTTGCATCTACTGTATTTCTTCATTAGAGTGCCAACAAATTCATTTTCTATTCATGGACATCTCATCCAGAGGAATCCTACAGCAAGCCATCACTTACTGAAGCAATAAAAAAAATCCAAGCAATAAGCCTGGTGGGATATATCCCCATTTGGGTTGATTCCCAAATCACCTTGGTAGATGGTAAGAGAAACTAGATCATGGGCTACAGCAAGGCAATTAATTTAGGTCTTCCAGGTGAAAGTCTGTACAGTCTATAAACAACAATTTTTCCTTATTTTCATTACTGCAAACTAGTGCCAGACTTACAGTGTGCCATTTCCAATGAAGTTTATAAGGAATACAAAGTACTCCAGATATCAGCACTGTTGGGAAGTGGGTGCTATTCTGCCCCGTTGGCAGAATTTTTTCTGCTTTCAAGGGCATTCGGTAACGTTAGCTACATTCATTTTGAAAGCCTTGTGCTTCTGCTAGTAAACACCATTTGTATCACTGCATAAGAGGTTGCAACATATTGTGGTGGATTCGCAAACCTACTTGCCTCTGTCCACTCCTGCTCTTACCCCTCAGTTTATTAATAAAACCTACCTTTTGCTATGAGTGCCTCTTTGGAGACAAACAAAATGAATACACAGAAATTCAGCAACAGAAAAACCATGAGGAGGCACTGGTGGGACTTAAGAGAAGGTAAAAGAAACAGGTCAGGATTACACAAAGCATCTGAGCCCTATGGCAGAGGGCTCTCACTGCTGAATTTGGTTTACCTTCAAAAATGTATTGTCTAGTCATGTGGAAAGAAACTGATAAGCTTACTTCTTCCAAAGGCAGCAGTTCATCACACCTCCAACTTCAGAGGTCACAGGTTTACTCAGAAGAAGTCAGGTGACAGGTACCTCATTTTTATCACATCTGGCCTAAATGAGGAAACCTGTTGGTGGGAAAGGGCATCCTTTATACTTCTCAGCACTAAAGATACTGACTGACCATTCACTTGAGAGCTCATGTAACTGTCATTTTACTTTTTCTCTCTCATCCCTCATTGTAAAAACACCACGATTTGATCCTTAATCTCATGTGGGTAATATAGACAATGTTCCAATATCAGTATCTTCATTTACACCCATACTAGCATGAACAGCTGAACAAAACCTATACTTCAGAAAAAAAAAATCAAGTAAAACTCATCTTCCCTCTCATCACATAAAATTTTGTGAAAGATGAGACTAATCCTCATGAATCACACAATCAACTTTCTTGAGGCATTCAGCTACTTGAGTCATCCTTCAAGCCTATCAGCAATTTGACCAAAATACCAGCAAAAAAAGCCTCACAACTTCAGACACATATGTGGGTGTGGTGGGTTGGTCCTGGCTGGACACAAGGTACCCACCAAAGCCACTGTGTCACTCCCCTCCCCAGCTGGACAGGAAGAGAAAACACAAGGAAAGGCTCCTGGGTCAAGATAAGGACAGGGAGAAATCCATTGCCATTACCGTCATGGGCAAAACTAAACAGACTGAAGTTGCAGAAATTAATTTATTACTAATTAAATCACAGTAAGATAATGAAAAATAAAAATAAATCTTTAAAATACCTCTCCTCTCCCACAAACTTCTTCCCAGGCTCAACTGCACCTCCAATTTTCTCTACCTTCTCCCCATAAGCAGTCAAAGGGAACGGGTTAGTTCATCACACACTGTCTCTGCCACTCTTTCCTCACACTCTTCCCCTGATTCTGTGTGGGGCTCCCTCCCATGGAAGACAGTCCTCCACAAACTTCTTGCACAGCCCCTTCCCATGGGCTACAGCTCTTCACAAACTGACCCAACACGGGACCCTTCCATGGGGTACAGTCTGCTCCAGTGTGGGTCCTGCATAAGGTCAGAAGTGCTGCCACCAAACCGGCTCCAGCATGGGCTCCTCTTCATGGAAACCCAGGTCCTGCCAGGAGCCTTCTCCAGTGCAGGCTGCCCACAGGGCCACAGTCTTTTGGGCACACACACCTGTTCCACTATGTGTTCCTCCATGGACTTCAGGTGGATTTCTGCTCCACTGTGGACCTCCATGTGCTGGTTTCAAATGTGACAGTGGAATAACAATATACCTGCATGTCCTGGTTCCAGCTTTCTTCCTAGTAGCTGGAACAGTGCTGTGTTTTGGATTTACTGTGAGAATAATGTTGATAACACAACAATGCTTTTGGTTGTTGCTCAGTAGTGCTTACCCAAGGCCCAGGACTCTTCAGTTTCCCAGTTTCTGCCAGTAAACAGGTGCACAAGAAGCCAGGAGGGAGCAGCTCCAGGACAGCTGACCAGAACTGGCCAAAGGGATGTTCCTTACCAGAAAATGTCTCACTCATTTTATTTACTGGAGGGATTTGGCTGGGCATCAGTCAGTGAGTGGTGAGCAATGGTATTGTGCATTACTTGTCTTTCTTAAGTTTTATTACTCTTTTAACTTTTGTTGTCTTCCTTTTCATCACTATTATTATGATTATTATTATGTTTTGCTTAATTTCAATACTTAAACTGTTCTTATGTAAACCCCTGGGTTTTACTTTTTTTTCCACAATTCTCCTCCCCATCCGCTCAGGATGGCAGGGACTGAGACAGTGGCTGCATTGTACTTAGCTGCTGACTGAGGTTAAACCACAACACACATAAATAACAATTACAATTACATCATCACTTTTCAGAGGAAAGGCGTTTCTATTCCCTGCTCATGGAACACTGCTGGATTAAACCCTACAGTTCTGATCTGGCTCACTGGAAATATTAGCATAATTTAGGGGGAGTAAAGTGAATTCACTAAACAGAACCTGCATTACTTACTTTGGGGACAGCAAAAGGAACATATAAGAGCTCCCTTTTAATACCTGCTGTCACTTTCCTATGCTACATACAAACCAAACACACTGAGTTAATATTCTGATAAACTGTTTATGCTAAATTAGGGTCTAACAGGAAAGGCTATTTTACTATACAGAATTTCCCACATTTGGACAGAAAAATTTAATCCATGGCTTCCACAGGGTTTTTTTCTTACCATCCCACGCACTTTGCTAAAGAAAAAAATAGACTTTCCATTGTTAATCATATGGTATAAAAGACATAAAAAATGCTATAATTTAACCGTGTTGTTAACAGCTGTTTCCCTTTACCCACTGGCATTCACATCACCAGCATTTAATGGGTATACTTAATGATGCCTCTGCTCAAAAAAAAGAGTGTCCAAGACAGCAAGGATGATAATCAGAAAGTGTTCTTCAAGTTTTCAGCATAGAAATCAAAATCTGAAAATCCAATTCCCTTTTTCTCTTTCATTCCAAAAGCACACATGCAAGATACTGATGGCAAAATAAAAATGCCCCCACACTTCTTGTTTAAGCACTTTCTCCTCCTTCAACTACTCTACTACAGTTTCCATTAGTGGGAATTAAAAGTACAGCAAACAGATAATGAACTAGTGCCACGGTGCAGCCCCAGGACAAAACAATTACATGCTTTCACACAAGACAAGCATCAAAGGAGAGCAAGTGTACTTGTCCGAATGGTGCTACTCAGAGCAGATTCGTGCTGGCTGCAGCAAGTAGTTATCAGGGCCAGTCAAACACACCAAATTTGGAAAAGGAATGTTCTCAGAAGGGAACATGGTATAGAAAGAGTGATAGACTGTAACAAGAATACACAGAGAAAAAGAAAAGCATGAAGAGTTGAGGAGGATGGAAACAAAGGGTGAAGAATAGAGTTGAGAGGAAACAACAAGATCTATAGTTACTTATTTCTACATATAAGAGAGAAGCAAATTCTAAGTTTTAGAACACATGAAGACACATATATTACTGTAATAGACCAAGAAAATGTTCTTTTCAGCAGCACCTGCCTGTCCTTCCTATAGGAGCGACATGCTTTGATCTGACTTCACCAAAATCCTAAAGAAACCAGAAAGACCTCTAGAAATAAAGTTGTAGAAGTTCTACCTAAAATACAAAGAAAAGTCATGGCCAAAGCACTCAGCCATAGTACTTTGGAATGCTTTAATGCCCCTCAGAAAAAAATCAACCAAACAAAAAAACCCAAACACTCCACAAAACCCACCAGCTATTAGGTGGGCAAAGTCATTTAAGTGGGTTTGATGACTCACTAAGAGGCTGTGTTATCTTTTACAATCTCCGCTGATGCTGAATATGCTTTTTTGAGCTGCTGCCTGACTGTGAAGCAGGCAGCATGGGCTGGAGGTTGTTCATTTAATTGTCTTGCCAACTGGATCTTCTTTAGGACAAACCCCAAGAGCTCTCTCCCTAAAGCCCTCACTAAAAGCAATGGATCAAACTTTTAAGCACCTACAGTGACTATAGCTAACAATAAAGACTGCTCAGAAAGTCAGACTTGAAGAAAAAGATTAAGAAAATTAGAATTCAGTTATTCCAGATGCTTGGTTCATCCATCCCTTATCAACCTGCTTGTAGATAAATCAATACCTAGATAGCAAGTGATTTCATACACACAGCGACCTTGCAAAATATTCGAATGAGAAGTTCAGCCAGGCACAGCAATAAGACTGTTTGCTATAGAGGCTGTGAATAGTGGGAGCTGAAATTAATATTGAAGTCACAACAGCACACCTTGCATTAATGCTGAGTACAACATATCAGCAATATATCTGCTTTCCACACCCTTTCTGAGGGGATAAGGTGAGGGTTTACATTTGTGTCCCCGTTCTTTTCTCCATTGTGCTGACACAGGTACTTGGAGTGAACCAGACCAAAAAACTGTTTTCTTGAATTATTTTTCTGGATCATTGAACTGGTTCCTCTCATGAACTTGCACGGTGGAATCAACACAATCCAGGCAAAAGCAATAGCCAGCAGTGTAAATGTTTAACTCAATACACTGCCAAATCTAAACACTGCCCAACAGTAATGTAGACAGTATCAAATACTAATTCATTAAACATTCATTATTCAACTATTTTTAAACAACACGCGAAAACCACCAAGAAAATGTAACCTACCATGTGCTAACCTCAGTGACCAACTGTTCTCAGATCACAAGCCATCAGAAAAGGATTTAAAAAAATACTGCATCTCATCTCTCCCCGTCCTTTTTATCATTAATACATTTAAAAATATAGAACTACTGAGATCACTATTCTCTACAGACTTGCTTCTATACTTCCCACTTACTGTTCTCTCTACCTCTCAAGTACTGAAGAGTAGACTAGAACATGGTTTAATTTGGATTGTTTTCCTCTTTAATGACTATGTCATTTAAAAAAATGTTAGAGAAGCACTGACCCATCAGATGCCTTGAGTTTCAACATTAAAGTACATGAATTTAGCTGGTGACATTTGCTTTCCTACATTCCTCTTCAGCTGCTGTTCAGCCCATTTGAACCTTGCTAACACAGCCTTTCTTTTCTTTTCCACCCCTCAAGTGGTGGGTCTGAGAGGACAATATACCCAACACAGATGCCAGAGCAGCATCTGTACCATTCCCTACACAAACTGTTTAATCTCACCAAAAGGTAACGTAACCAAGTAGCGTCTTACTCAGTGCACAAGATCTGGTCTAGTGATCACACCTCCTGGTATTTCAGGCTGGGTGCACACAGTATTTTTAAACTACAGCTCAGCTTTCACTTAAGAAAAATGTGCCATTAGAGAAGCAAACAGGGACAGAAAGCTTACTTTTGCTTTACTGGCAGAAAGTTCAAGTAGAAAAATCCACATGGTTACAAAGATCTGTGTGTCATAATTCCCAGTAGTCACAAGCTGAAATTGTTCAAGCAACGATCATCAGCACTTCAAACTTCATTAGGGAATAAAGTTCTGTTTCTGCAGCTGGCAAGAGGAACACATCTCAAGTATGAAATTATATTGCTTTCTACATTGGCAAGGTTTTGTCTGCAGGGGTGGCTTCTGGAAGATGTCAGTAGCTTCATAAGAGTTGAGTGTGGTTTGGCCATCAAAATAGTTGGTGAGTGATCTCTTCCTGCCCTTATCTCAACCTAAAACCCCTTTGCTGCATCTTTCTTCCCCTGTCTAGCTGCAGAGGAGGAGTGAGAGTAGTGTGGTGGACCAAGGAAGGAAAGAATAGCCAGCCCTCATCTTCCCACTGATTCCTTGTACCTGCCCAGGAATGATCCTCTCTCTACCTGCAAAGCCTCTCCTTCCAGAAGGGGAGTAGGCAGGAAGACCTTGGCTGCAACATACTAGGAGTGAACAGCCTGTTAAATTTCTTTGCCATGAGCCACCATCACTATTTTGTCACTTCCATCATTAAAGGTGTTCAGTTTGCCTACGCCAATCCTTTCATAGCCTTCTGCTAAGGGAAACCTTGTGCACAAAGATGTAAAGAAAACAGTAAGAAGTGAGAAATGAGAGACTCACTGCAGTTAAGGATTCAGAGCTGATGGAGTAGAGGGTTTTAGGTTATTTTTAAACATTGATGCAGTACTGTAATGTGCTAAAACCTTAAAAGCCAGCATCATAAGACACACTGCCTTGGATTCTGTAATAAAGCACTTGCAGCACACCAGTCCATGTGTCAATAATTGAGCCTCAGGGTTTTTTTCTTATTTTTCATTTTTTTCCTTAAATAGTATGCTGATATTCAAACAAGAATATTAATTACGTCATTGAATATAAGTGTCCTAGGGCTTTTTATCTGCTGCTCAGTGTATTATGATGTACTATATGGATTAGACTGCAGCAGCTGCTAATTTTTTTAAACAGTTTTCACTCAAACCTTCTGCATGTGTGCTATTATGCAGGAATTGTCAGGTCAATTAGGACTAATGCAGACAGAGCTCAAAAAGCGGTTATTTGATTACTATAGGGATAGAGCTGAATAAAGGACATGGGAGATGCAATAAGGTTAAGAAAGAAGGAAAATTCTTCTAATGACTAGCAGACATTATTTCATGGTCAGAAAAAAGTTGTAACTAGTTCGCAGCCCCAGTATGGATTTCTATATGACCTTGAATCAGTTCTCACAATTTTCTCCAGCCATATTATGGGATTTGAGATCCTCGGCTAAGAGGTACTAGAACCGTGCAAAATTAGGGCCTATTTCAAGAACACCTGCCCCGGCTTCTGTTTTTTTAAAATGCAGGTGACACAGTCAGTGACTTCAGTAAGATACTAAAACTTGCTTAGCACAGCCCCTCCACACACACATGTCCCCCTTCTTAGGCTCCTTATTTAGCCCCCCCCAACACACATAAAGTGACCCATAGCTGGAAAATTTCAGGAGGCAAAAACATTCCAGAGATTTAAGACTCAGCAGGGAATGGATATTTATTAAGTACATGGAGCAGAGAGTGGCATTGGTTAGTCAGGTTCCACACCTCCCTGCCCCTCCTCCACAGTTACTTTAAAGACAATAAACTTTATAATGAAGTATTGATAACATCTTCCCATTTAGGCTAACAGGCTTATCACGCACTCCACCACTGAATATGCTGTTTTAATTAGCAAGATGGATCTCAGAGCTGATATGTTCTGTTGTGCTATAATTTCTGCCTTTACAGTAATTTTCTCCTGTTTTTCACAGTATAATGTGCTATAAATCCTACTTAGGCTGCCTCACTGGCCTGTTGCTGCTCAGAGTCAATCTTTCAGGCCCTCCGTTTCCATGACAACTTCCAGCCATCCTCCCATTTACTGGATTATCCTACAGCCCCCTGGGGAGACTGTTCTGAGTCTTGATGGTCGATGCTCATGGGCTCCCAAAGCTGGAGCTCCATTCAGCCCCCTCTCTGCCTCCAGCAGATTTGGGTTGCCCAGCCTTGCCATGCAGTCTGTGCCGGGGAATGCATGCAGGCAACTGGGCAACCAGCCCTCTCCTTATGCCTCTGGAATGGGCGTGCCTAGAAGAATAACACACACTTGGCTGGTTTAATCCCTAAACAAGTCACAAACAAATTAAATAACCTGTCCTCTCACTCCAGTGCTTTTTTTTTTTTTCTTCATTTTTCTCTGTATCCTCCACTCCCACATTCAGTCTCCATACACACATTTCAGATTACATGCACATACCTTTAGTTGTTCTTAATTTTCAGTTTTTGTCCTGTTACCTCTCTCATATTCTTCTTGTCCCCTATTTTATCTTGCCTCTGTTCCTTTTTTCTCTATATATTTCCTCATATACTACAATGCTTTCTAAATGCAGCTGTGATGATCCAGAAACCATTACAAGGTCATCCATCAACCGCTCCTGCTCTCCCAGGTCATACACCACATTCCACTAATACTCAATTAAATTTCAGTCTTTGCAAAGATAAACAGGATTTTTTTTTTTCTCTCCTATGGGTCTCCTTGTTTACTTTTTCTTCAGTCTCATTTTGAGTTGTGAAACATTTATAAGTTAGCAGCAAGTATCAATCCCTCCATTCTATTTCAAAGAAGAAAAAAACCTAGGGTTGACTGTTCTCTAGAGCTAAAGGACAGGTGGAAGGGTTGCAGCTGAGATAGCAACTTTTCTGAGGTCACCATATAAAGACAGTAATTAGGAGCATCCAAAAATGAAGGCAGTGGGGAAACAGCATTTCTCAGATTTCCCTCTGCATGACCTATTGATTCTCCAACCTTATTTCTGTTTTTATGGATGCAGTTCCCTACAAACAAAGAGTACATAACTGTTAACAAGAAGTAATACTATGAGAATATATACCTAACCTTAGGCATCTAATAAAACTCAAAGCTCATAGGTTTACAGTTTATGAACAGACAGGATCTTATACATCAAGTTCCCCTGAACTTTGGCCTAGCCACCAAGCTGAAAGGTATGTCAGGTAGGTTGGGTGAAGAAGGAACCTGCTTGTAGAAGATTCTTCCATAAGCTTATCATTTCCACAGACCTAACAGACCTCTGCAACATGGCAAGTCTCCAGCTGGACTTCAGTGAAGTATGCCAGACTTTGGCATGACAGTACTTCGTCACGCCCATGGCACAGCTAAAAAGCAAAACGACTTCTGCGTGAAAAGATGGGATCATTCCCAACCTTTACTCTTTAGAATAATGACAAAGGAAGCTCTACTAGACAGCAAACAGAGTCCACAGATGTGAGTCCTACTAATCTGAGAGCACACGTTAGGGTATCGGATTGCTGATAATGTGAAGTATCTCGCATCTTAGCT
The DNA here is from genome assembly GCF_020740725.1 of Corvus hawaiiensis. NCBI lineage: Eukaryota > Metazoa > Chordata > Aves > Passeriformes > Corvidae > Corvus > Corvus hawaiiensis. The sequence continues at coordinate 21,426,414 of NC_063218.1, forward strand.
GTAAGCCAGAGTATTAGCAGCTACAGAAAATGCTGGAAATCCTTCATAATTCAGTAGCATCTCGACAATCTTTACACTTCCACTCGAGTCTAAATTTCCAGAAGGCAATCTAGGCTTTGAAACACCTGCTGCCCATCCAGCTCCAGACCTAGCTCTTAACAGAAACCTTCACAGAGAAGCAGAAAGTAAAAAGTGCAGCAAAAGAATTTGGATCAGCAAAAAATAAACTTTCCCTAGGGAAGCCTCACTTAAGAGTAGGTTTTTTTTTCCCCCCCACTAAATATTCATGCTGTCATCAGTTTATATTCAATAGATCTCAGTATTAAAGTAAAGAAGACCATCCCGATATCTTTAATTTAATAAGCAGTATTCTTTTATTCATCTGAATCCCTTGAATAATATGGATTGTAATTTACATTTTAGAATTTGGTTTTTATATAAACTGATAAGTCTGATTTTAAGACTAATGAAAGATTATACAAAAAAAGAGGTGAGCAAAAATTAGAAAATACAGAATTAATTTCCATTAAGAAAATTTACACAGAAGTATATTTTTCAGAACTACAATTTCTGGATTTTTTTTTTTTTTTGCTCACATTAAGGACAATTTCTCGCTCTTGTGAGTCAAGATCACCTTCCATCTCGCACACAAGAACTTCAGTAGCTAAATGAAGAAATGCTTGCCATAGCCTGTACATATTCCATATTTCCTGCCAAGAATTCAATCATATTAAGTCCTCCCATCACACACTTTATCCAGATTGGCAAGTGTAACATGTTTGCCACAGTTATCGTAGGAATTCAGCACCTTCATGGAAGTTTTCTCTGAATTGGACAAAGTGCTGAGGTGAAGCTTAGTTTAAATTGTTCTTTTCTCCTCAATCTGTTTCTTGTTTTAGAATTAGACTTTGGACTCCCTTGACCCAAGCACCATATGTGTTCCAATACATACAACAGATCAAACTGTTGTGAGGTTTTATTTGAACTGACACTGCTGTAATACCTATGTAATTAATAATGATTATTTTTAAATGGAACATACGAAGAAGAGGCATTCTGTGCCAGATCTGCACTCCATCTACTCTGATGTTCCACCCCTGATGGTTGCCAGTACCAGGTACTTACAGTATCTCCTTTGACCCTCTGGTTAACTCCTACAAATAGCCTAATTCCCCTTACATTAAGCAAGAACTTAATGTAAAATGCCCTTCATCTTATTAAAGTGAACAGAAACTGTTCGGATGAGTCTCCAATTCCACACCTCAAGGCACTGACTCACTTGAGCATTAAACATTTAGTAACTTCTCCAGACTACATCCATGAATTCATCTGAGCAGACATCTATAGATATGTTTTCAGGGAGTTTGCTGACATCTCCACTCTTTTAATAAGGACTTTCCACCCACATGGTAGAAGGGCTGTCCTGCTTCTAGCAGGACTAGAGAAATTCCAGAAGGCAAACCTCGCAAGGACCATGAAAACGAAGTTTTTAGTTCACTTCCCTCAAAAGGTTTATGTATTCCTGCACCAAGAAGTGGGGTTTTACCATATATAAATACACACATACACAGACATATACATATATATATTCCAAAATCCACTTTGAGAAGAAATTTGAAATCCATGTCCCTAATGATACCCCCAAACACCTCATAAATCAATGACATGTTTCCATAGTGACATTCCACTGCATTGACAATGGCTTTGTCTATGAGGGCAAACGACTAAGTCGTAAGTCAGCCCCCAAGCTTGATGAGCTCAAGACAGTCATGCCAGTCAGGATAGTCAGTTGATAAACAAAACAGTTCTCAGAAATTGAAACAGCGGTCCTTACAACTCACAGCAGATTGCTTCTCTTTTTTAAAATAAGCTGCCATTCTTTGTCAGTAATGAATTGTCTCCTTTTGTAAGAAAAACAGTAATAAAACATGATGTTTTCCAGAAGCATCAGCTAACTTGAATTTTGGCTGTTGTGTTCTCACTCTCCCTTCCACTGTGCAGATCTCCAGACCCCACACTGTTGTTTGCACCACAAGGCAGATGGACCAGTTGAGTTCTGATCCATCTAAAACCAGAAAAGTTGCTTTAGTGGAGGGGTTCTATTCACTTTTGGTCAGTTAAGGACACAGGGATAACAACTTTTCACCTGAATTCCAATGGCAGCACCTGTAAAAGGTCAGAACGTTGGAGTGGCAGCCTGCACTTCAGGCTGGCTGATGCTGTCACAGAACAGCATCCTGATGCCTTCACCAGCACAAGTGCAGAGCTTGCATTCAAAGAGGGCACAGTAATATCATGTTCTTATTTAAATATTATTTGAATAAATAAGTTGAATAAATTACTTCTGTATACCTCACCAAAAAAAAAAAAAAACACCAAAACCCTGCTCCCCTGTAGCTGTATTTCAGTGATTGGTTAAGAAAAAACTCTTTAATTGTGTAGTACAGGTTGTACAGTGATTTTAGTTTTTTCAAGTACATTGGAAATAAAGTTTACAGTGCACCACAGACATGCATTTCTCCCGCTGTTCAAGGCAAATAAAAAAAAACCCCAAACAAATCAAAACCATATTCACACCAAAGTAAAAAGCACAACTGAAAGTCACAACTCACAATTTTCTCAGAAACCTTTCATAGGTTTCCAACTCTTGAAAACTCATACTATGACCAAATCTTTGTTTAGGACAACGCATCAGTGGTAAACTGACTCCATGCAAACAGTACCACACGATCCCAGCTCCCTAACACATACAAACTGCAAACAGTCAAGACTATGATTATGTGAAAATTGCTCTAATGCTCCTCTGACAGCACTCCAGCTGAGAAGTCTCCCTGAGCAGTGAACAGTTGTTGTGGAGTATTTACATTTACTTCTTGGAAAGTGCTCTTAATATAAACTCTCCAGTATAACCTGCAAAAGGATGACATACTAATGACTACCTGAGGTCCAAAAAAACCCCCCAAAACAAACAAACAAACAAAATTATGAGCTGTACTGTGAAACGCTATGTTTTTAAAAAGTTGGAGGGCCAAATAAAGAACCTTTAAAACTTTCCTGTGGACTCAACCACGCAAATTTCAGTCCAGATCTTCAGAGAAGTTTTGCTGCACAAAAACCCTCTCTGCACTTCGCACTTTTGCTGAATCTTTCAATAAGAGACCAGACAATGCCCAGAGACTGGACATCTCTCCATGAACATTTGAAGGCAGCTGTGCATGTGTGGAATAAGAATGAGGGAACTTGAAGGCCTCTCGAGCAATAATTACCTGTATGTTATGGGTGAACAGCAGGTTCCTGAGTCTTTTGATTTGTTCAATATCTGTTATCAACAACTTGAATCCATCAGTTTTTAAATGTGGAGTTGGATATTTCTAAAGACAGTTCGTTTTTCTACATAGAAATGTACCAGATAGTGAAATACTGTGTGTTTTAGAAGCAAGATTATCCTCATCAAAAAAGGCACAGAATTCGAGGAAAAAAACAGAAGGAAATATTGCACTTATCTAAACTATGACATTAACCTGGGAAACTACTTCAGCTAAATTTGTTCCAAGAGTTGAGTAATATCCCTGAGAAAGCACACATTTCTAGTAATAGCAGCAACTCAGTGATACTGGCTGGAAGAAAATTGAGATCAGTATCTCAGTTTTCCTACCACAGCATAACCCAGTCTGGGGTGTAGAAACAACATTTCCTCTCGATACTGTATTTCTCACATGCTGTATATAGAATTATCTAGGGATACAGGTAAGACACCAGTTAGCTGGAAGTCTATTTTGTTTGATAACAAAGTTTATGCTCTCCAGACTGTATAAAAATTGGGTAATGAGCTTGCAAGCTCTGTCCCACTGCACTTTCATGGGAGGATCTCTGTCTCCTGAAGAGCAGGGAGAGGCAGCTTCTCCATATGCAACTGCACTTGGTGTCACTGGGCCACATGACGGGGACGTGCCGCTGGGACCATATGCTGAAATTCAAAACAGACACTTCAAAGCACAGACATGCCAAGGCACCCAAGGTCAGAATCACAGTACCGCAAAACAAAATGTCAAAGTCTCTGGCAGACCAGGATTTAAAAAAAAAATGAATAAATAAGGCCTGCTATAAAACTTTCCACAACAGATTCCACTGGTCCCTCACAGTTATTCATTACCAGATAAATGATAATTGATTTCAATGTCCCTGCACACATCCTAACACAATAAACTGTTTTTCAGCTGATGAGCTACAGTTGTCCCCAAGATAAATATCACCCAACTTTAAAACAGCATTAGAACACATCCATGTCAGCATGACTACTGCAGGTTTTGTTTGGTGACATAAGTCAGTGAATGTCAGGAACTACTTTGCTTATGTAGCTAAACATGTATATATATTAGGTTTTATCAATTTAAGTATCCATAATAATACTTAGGACAAACATTAACTAAGAAATAAGTGGGATCTACTACAGAAAATCTGAGTCAGGCCAGACTTTCCTCCTGTGGGCCACATACCCATCTCTTGAAGTGTAACATACCTTTTCTGTTACAGTCCAGTTTTCACCCTAAAATGCCTTACGTGTCTTAGAAGACAGAGAGCACTCTCGATGTCTTCCACATCCACCCACACCTCACAGCACATCCCTTCTAGTCAGAAATAATCCCTTCTATCCCTGTCAAGAAATAGTACAAAAGAAAAGAGGAACTGAATGCCTCCTTCCAACCCCTAAAAGTAAAATGCCATTTCTTACTCTTTCTGCAATATTATCAGGCACCTCTTTACATGTCTATTTAACCCTCCCCTTCCACAGATGCCACTTGAATCCCAAGATTCACATAGCTCATCTTCCTTGGCATCTTGGGCCAGTTTTCAAGTTCTGCACACATTCTTGGGGTACCTCACAACCCAGCTTCCCTGACATTTTTTGGTTTTTTAAAACCTCTTTTCTTTCTTATTCTCTCCATCAGCACTAGCCATCTGTACTTTTTCCTGTACATTCCACTTTCACACTCTAGCCCTCTTGAGCTTGAGAGCACTGATTGCATCAAATTGGGCATAGTTACATTTAGTAGCTCAGTATCCAGCAAGGACAGGCTCCAGCCATTTGAAATCTCCACTTAAGCTCCCTGCTGAGCTTGCAGGCTTACTGAGCCAAGGATGCACTGAAACTTAGGTGGACACTGTACTGCCAGTGATTGACTTATTTGTGCCTTGCACCCGGGGAATACTTCAGATGCACAATCTGTGATAATCTTGCACCCATCTGTGTGACGTGATGTGCCAAGACAAGGCAGAGGAGGAATGGTCCCCCTCCACACCCTATATACACAGATGTAAACAGCCTGCATAAGTTGTTTTCACTTAAGTCTTCACAGCTGCTGACTCAGGAACTCATTTGTGTATGGAACCACTCTCAATTAAAGAAATCTTTACTACCCTGGAGGTGAGAACACTTTTCACATTCTGAGTTATTTTTCCTAGACCAAGCAGCATCAGCTCAGGCACAGCAAGTCTGGCCCAGCGCTTCCCGATGACCAGTTTGCTTGTGCTGGATCATGGTGGCTGCAGTAAACTACTTTTGCTTTCCTACTTCTTCTCAAAGACTGGCCTAAGCTAATTGCAACACATCCAGACAGGGCTACACGGAATGATAAACTGGGTATGTTTTTGAAGCACTTTTCTAAGTACTGAATAAAGTGTGGCATTTCTTCAAATGTAAACAGGACAGACTATCTTTCAACAAGCAGTTAGAGCACAGATCATCCTTGTGTAAATGGTCCAAATCACGTCAGCAGTAAGTGTCCAGACACTTCCAGACAATGGAATGCAGGTTTGTACCTTCGACTTAGCATAAGAAGAGGTAGCGCTTTCATCCACAGAAATATTTGGTTCTTAAGAGTAGTTTGTCTCTGAATAGAAGAGCACTGTGCAAAAAGAGGACAAGGACCATTGTGCTTTATTAGTCATATGAGCACGGAGGCAAGGGAGACAAAAAGGGGGGGATCTTACACAAGATCGGGGCATGGAACAAAAAAACCAGCAGCAACAAAGCATGGAAAAGGAGAAAGCTTCGCTTAACACACTGTAATTTCTTGCAAAAATTTGAAGTGCGCAAAAATAAAGAGTACCTTAACTCTTAAGCAGAAGAAAAGGATGAAATTAAGCAAAGGAAATTGCAGTTTGAATGCCAAATAGTATTTCTTTTGAAGGATTTTGTTTTGTGAGTTATATGTGAAGAAGACTACATGCTGGCAATATATTGACAGAAGCAATGCTGAACTAGCCACTCTAAGTTCATTGTGCCTTGCCTTCCACCTCTCTTTTTTTTAAATAAGGTTGGCACATTTTTTTCTTTCTTCACCTTCAGCATCAGGCAGATGCCAGAATAGCAGTTGATATTAGCCTCACACTGGTACCTTCAATGAGCTTCAATGCCCTAATTAGGCCAATACATCTTTGGCAATGTCTATAATCCTTACATATTCACAGCAGTGAGAACAATGCATGTGAAATGAAATCTAAGCAGGAAAACAGATGGTCTTAAATAAAAACTTTGTGTGCAATTCATTTTACAACATGGTGCAAGGTCTCCAACTTGATAAAGAAAAGGGAAGGAGCAACACTGAAGAGATCTTTGGCTTTGAACTCCTGTGTTCAATTTGATTCCAAAATTAAAATGAAACACAAAGATTCAAATTCAAATGAGCCCACAAACACATTAGTGTATGCCACAGAACTGGATGCAGCTTAATAAAAGTGGGATAGATCTCAGAGGACAGCGATGCACTGATTTTCATTAGTGCATTTCATTCTCAGGAAAATGCAAGCAGTGGCACTTATGAGAAGGGAGCATCGTGGACCTCTGTAGGAGTGGGCCACATGAAAAAGCTGGACATGTCAGCAGTTAGGGTGCTTGAGGTCAGGACTGAAGCAAACTCCTATGGTTTCTCTAAGCCCATGTTTGAACCACCAAAAAACACTTCAAATTCTAGATCCACTGAGCAAAAGCATACCAGGACTGTAAGGGATGCTGAGTGTTAAACACTGAGGCTTTCAGCAGAGCCGAGTACCTGGAGCCATGTACATGCAGAGGGTTGCTTCAATGTGAGGTACGTGCAGCAACTTGCAACAGCAGGGGGGTTGCAGGGGAAGGAAAATGTCAGGGAGAGCTCACAGACATTAACTAAAAATTATCTGCCCCATGATAAAGCTTCCAAATGAATTTCATCAGCACATCATTACTAAACTCCACTGATTTGGAAAAGAAAACAATTAATGCCAAAGTCAACATCTGTGACATCTTTTAATACGATACTGCAAACCACAGGAGTGTAACTTAATAGCTGAGCATTTTGAAATACTCTAAGTTTTACTGGAGCATTGGAGGAGAAGTCTTAAAGATTTGAGCAAAAGTTATCCAGCACATAGACTGGTGCTATCACATGCACCTGCACTCCTGCTACAGGAGTTGTCACAATAACCTGAGCAAACACATACAAACACCAAAGTCTCAGGAGGATACCTGCTAGTAATAAGTGATTCATTCACTTGATGAGAGAACTAGAAGCTGCACACCAAATGCAAATGAGACCGACAGTTAATTGCATTTGTTCACCCTCAGCCTGTGTAACATTTTGTCTCCTCAAAAACACACAACTTCCCCTCAGCTTTACCTTCTCCAGCTTGAGCAACTCTCCTTCCTCAGTTACAGTGAGGCATCATGGCTGTACCATTATATCTGAAACTGATGGAATCTAAGTCAACCAGTAACCAGCTCTGTTAGGCACTGACAGGACTCGAGCTGTGGGACCATCCAAGCAAAGGCTCTGGACAAGTCCAAGGCTGCTTGTCAACAGGCAAGCAGCTGTGCATTGCCTTCCTTCAGGCATCTACTGCCCATTTCTCTCCTTTTAAAAAATCTGGGAAGCCATCTAAGGTATGTCAAATTTAATCAACTAGTTTCATAACCTGGATGGATACTCTTCAAAGGCTATAATGAAACCTAGGGAGCTCCAAAGAATCAGCATGGTGGTGATGCCAGCAGGAAAGTTAACTAGGCAAGGTGAATCCATTCAAATGAAAATCTCACTTTGTGGCATACCTGCAGAGTATTTTTAGGACTCTGAAAACACTACTGGAACATCAAAGAATACAAAATAACCAAAACTAGTCTTTCATCTGTGGGATTTGCTGAGGTGGGAGGAAGGGAGAATAGGCTTGCAAAATGTGCCACATAAGTCTGGTAACCAAAACCTAAAAGTAAAGCACTCTTCCCAAAGTGTTCAGAAATAACAAGTACCCCTTTGACTTCTTTTGCAAGGAAGGAAAATAAATAAAAAAGACTCAGGCACAAACATGAAATACGTTTGCCTTACACATTTTCTTCTTACTCTTATGAGTCATTCCTCTTCAAAATAAAAAGAAAAATAAATGCAGGGGAGCATGCCACAAGGCAGAGAGAAGTCTGCCATTGAGATAATGCATGGAAGTCTATCTTCATAGTTCATCATCCTAAAGTTCTGGGTAGCTTAGAGCCTTTTCATGAAACTGTTATTGCCTCTGAGGAGGAAGAAGGACTCAATGGCAGGGAAGAAAGATGGTATGCAGCTCTGTGCTTTACTTTTATTGCTGTTCAAGAAGAGAAATACCAGAATCAGGCTTCTGGCTGTTGTACCAGAATCCACTACAACCAGAGATATAAAGTCATAGAACAGGATTACAAAATTTCTGGACCATCCTTTACTGCCCAGCGCAACAGCCCACAGGAGTCAAGACAGGTAACAGCCAGACAGCCCTGCCACAAGAGGTGGGAAACTGCCCTGGCAGCTGCTTCAACCACTAAATAAGAACTGCAGCCTTACCCCAGAAGAAAAACAATAGGATATTGCATGTTACCAGGTATACTTTGTTGAGGCAGGTTTTTTTATGTGCCTTTTTCCTACTTTCAAACAAACATATTGTCAGCAGGGGAAGTCAGATCATTGCACAGCAGAAACTAACTCCAAAGCAAGATGATCAAGCTCAGCAGTCCCAAGCCAGGCTATAGGCAAGCCTATGGAATGCAGCAGCCAGTTTACACTTTCACTTAATGCCACCTGAAAGCTTCAAGAAATAGCTAGTATCAATTTAGATCGCCTCTAGATTCAGGCTGACAAAACTTGTCTCAAATGTGAGCCCATCCCTACCACATTATAAACCAACTTATAAAATCTTACTTGTGAGGGAAGAGAACTATGGCTGGTAGTCCCCAGACAACGAGAGCACTCTTTTTTTTCATATCCTTCTGCTGCAGCTTGTAAGACTGCTTGTAAAAACAGCAGCACTAAAGAGTCAGAGTGGAGAAACTGGATCTAGAGATTTGAGCAAGTGATAGGACTGTTTTTTGAAAAAGATGTGAATTTGCAGCAGAGAGTAATTAGACATTCAGTGCTGAATCAAGTGTCACTCTAACATCCAGCTACTCCACATTTCTCTGGGGCTAGGAAACATCTCTCACTACTAACAAACTTCCACCATCTTTCCACAATCAAGACAAGGAGTAACTTCTATGCACTCCTTGTTTTCAGGATTAGATTACCACTAAGATACCCATTGACCTTGTCCTTTATGAGCACACAGAGAAAAGGTCAACAACTTAATTAAATTATTTTTCAGTAGAAAGGTTCATATTGAAAACTCTCAAGTTCTTCCCAGATTTTCCAGTCCACCAATCTAGACAATATTTACATGTGTTCAGGAGACGTTTGGCTGGCATTAGTCTGTGGTCTGCTTTCAGACAGATTCCTGCAACATTCAGAATGCATTACTGCTATGATTCATCAAGGGATACTGTTTATTTTCTTATTGTCTTTATGTGGGACTTTTTCTGCTTACAAATTACCTATGAATGTCCTTAGTTCTTCTCTGAATACTATCTATTAGTCTCTGCCCATTTAGTAATGCCTAAGTGTTCACAAGTGGATACAAACGTGAATACCAAGTAGTTTTTAAAAAAGGTAGAAATGCTTTCTTTCTGTAGTCAGAGCACACCGCTTCTTGAAAGATGTTTTAAGTTCCCCCTTGCACAAATGTGATACTCAACCACATAACCAGTAACCTTAAAGCAAGGCTAGGGTACCTTTTCTTGTTCAGTGTTCACTTCAAACATAGCCCTTTTGGAAAGCCAAGAAGCAAGTAGAAACTCATAGTTTCTGTGGGATTTTCACATTATTACAGTAGGAAGTGTCTATATTTTGTAGTTAACCAATCAGCTGGAAGTTTCTACCTCTACCTTAGAGGTTAGGAAAACTATACATAGGTCAGGAAATTGTTATATGTTTCAGTCAAGCTGTACAAAATAGCTGATCTCAGAAGACAGACAAAAAGCTCATCCACGGTGTCCAATTAAAATATATACATATGCACACCAGCTAGACATAGAAATCTCAACTTGAGACAGACTGTTCCTTTTACACTGACCACAGATTATATAACCTTGGATATCTCACCGTAAATTTGAATCCAAGCTAAAGAAAGCTTTTTTCCATCTTCCCAAGAGGTCAAGAGACTAATATTGCGAGCCACAGCAGGTTTTCAATACCGTTCCCACAAAATAAAATAAAAAACATACCCCAAGTAATTTTATGAAGCAACTTTAAAGGGAACTGGTAAAATATTGACTTTATTTCTATCCTACTCCCTCCCTCAGAACAAAACAACTACTGACCACGCTTCATCAGTGGAGAAATATGCTCTTGACCTGGCAGTGAGCACAAATACAGCACTGTGTAAAATAGCCAGTAAAGTATGGGATCTTAACCCAAATTCTCTAAAAATTTTGTCATCCTTTGCCTTAGAGTCCTCTTTGCTCATGCTTTCTTCATTCTCAATTTGTAATCTCAGGACACAGCACCTTTTGGTTTTGTAATGGTAAAAAAGCCCTACAGCTGTTTCATCTCTGGCATTTCCACAGAGCTGTCATTTGCAGATAAACTACACCTGCATATTCCAGGTTTGAAGACTTTTGCTTAGAATTCACCAAATGGGCATTTCAACACTGTACAATATCTGTTTCCATTTTGAAATAGTATGAAACACACAGCTTTTTACAGTAGGGAGACAAAGACACCAGAACACCAAAGCAGATGGGTTCAGCTGCAGTTATTAGTTTCATTTTGCCAGAGAGACCCCAACACAAACACACCGAAAGTAAGTTTTTCTTTTCAAGTGTGTGTCCTAGTGACAGCATTACAAAAATAATTTAGAACCAAACACATAATTATGTGTGCTTATTTCAACCTTCCATTACTGGAGATAACAAGATGAATAGTGGAATGTGAACTTTAACAATCCTGTAATTACAGCCACTGAACCGTATGTTATTGAAAGAATTGTGCAAAACCCAGATGCAAAAGAATCAATGGGGTATGTAAATAGAAGTGAAAGAGTAAAATAATCAAGTGATAAAGAAGTAATGTGCAGCACTAAATAGCTTCTCAGCATCTCTTGCTACAATGTTTAGCAAATACTTTAGCTTTTTTCTTTCAGGTTATCACACTTTCCACTACCATATATTGTTCAGAGGTTATTCTCGTAAGTGGCCTGGCAGAAAATACTCTGACAGCTGCTGTCAACAGTTGAATATAACCAGAATTATAGAAATACTTTGGGATCTTCAGTTTACACAGATGAGAAACGCTTAATTATTACAGGTGACAAGGATTAGAACCAGTTCTTACCAGGACCCAGGGACTTCAGGCTGACCCCACGAGAAGTAATACTCTCCTGAATTCCAGCAGCCAAGCTGCTGCATTCACACTGGCTTAGGAGTTATCCTACCCCTGGGGTAGGCTGGCTTTAAGAGCCAAACTACAGACAGCAAAAGCAGACTACTGTCCAGAAGCAAATTGAAGTTCCCATTAATACACAGCGCAGTCAACTATTTTAGCACGATTAACTCATTTTCTTTAAGATGGGTAAAGATCAGGAGGAAAGGACAAGTTGTTCTCGTCTTTTTCCCCACAACAGCTATTTTGTAACATAGACATCTGTATTTCAAGTAGTCTGAGGCTATTTTAGTCTACAGAAGAAGAAACATGCAACCTGGATTTTAACAATCCTAATCCATTTTAGCCTCTTCTGAATGGCCCCTACTCCATTTAACCTATTATTTGACTTCTAATTTTGACAGCATAGAGTCAAAGGACCTCTTCAACCCCAAGTGTCTCTCCCTTCTCCACAAACACATCAAGGAAGGAAAACAGACTATACTAACATCTCACAGTATACCAAGAACCCTGGACCCTATCCTGGCATTCAAAACACAGCCATTTAATCAAGTTATCACAGATCAGCAAAGGCAAATGGTGTCTTGGGGTGTGATACGAAAGGTTAAAAATATATCATAGCCTTTCTACTCCTAGAAGCAAGAATGCAATGCCGTTCCCATCAGGTATTTGGAAGACTAGGAAAAAAATCACACTAGCCTAGACACTAGCCAGTACCAGCAACCCAGCACTAATTCTAGAGCCTACTTTGCAGGTCAGCCCTCACAGCTTGCAGTGCCCACCATACTGCTTCTCCACAGCTTTCTGCACCGACAGTACTCTGCTTGTAGCAGCTCATGATATCACACTACCCTACAACATGCATTTTATTATTCTTGTCTTCCTAATGTCACAGCTGGCCAGGTTTAGCTTAATAGTCTTTTTATCATTCATAGGCCATTTTGCTAGGACCATCCTTAGTAAAGGTCGAGGTTCAGTATTACAGCCCAAAGATGAGACAGCTAGGCAGCCCAGCCTCTGATCTTCCAGAGCTCACAAGCTGCTATGCTACTTGTCACTACCATAATTTCTTTTCTTCTAAAAGCAAAATCCCCAGTCCCTTCTCTTATTGAATTTCCTGCCCTAAATAACTAAGCTTTCTTACCACTCACCAATATCCCAACTATCATTCCAGCTTCATAATCCATACCTTCTCCCTCCTAAACAGGTTCATGGCTTTCCCCTCTTCTCAAGCTGCCCTCTTCTACAGCACACAGATGCAATTCACCAGCGAGTCCCAGCCAGAGGAAATGATGAAGCCTCCTTAACCCTTGATGGGCTGCAGCTGAGATCTTTACCTCACAAATACCGAACAACTTCAAAGCATTTTTTGAGTAGGGACAGAGAATTTATACAAACAAAGTGGATTAAAAGTTACATACACTGCGCTTTACATCACTATTGGTTTGCGGGTTTTACTGGGATGTATCACTTATTTTCTTGCAGGCAGTCACACAGCTCTGCACATGACAGATCATCACAGTGTACCACTGAGACTCTTTCAAAGTGAGCAGAGAACAGCACTCAGGGTTTACAATTTGTTTCACCAGGTTTTGGCATGATTTAACAAAATATTTCATTCTGTATGTTTTAAATGCTTTTTAATAACTAAAAGTATGTCCTTGTTTGTCAGGTTTCAAAACTTTTGTTGGTCCTAAAAATACACAATCATCAGCTAGATATCTGTCCAGGAGATATTTATCAAAACAAAATTCCAATAAAAAATAGAATAATTTTTATTTTCCCTCCTTCTGCATTTCCCACAGGTTAATTACTCATCATGTGTTAGTTCAGCAGCATCTAATGAAAACATTCTCCTGTGCTTCCACCTAACAATGTCCAACTGCTGAGTAATCATGACTCCACAAGAGTTGACAGAGACTAAACTCCTTCCACCTCCCATTAATAGGTTTGAACACATCAGTTTGATTAGAAATACAATTAATGCAGGCAGAAGAGAAACTCACACCTGAGTAATTAAATGGGAAAGAACATAGGGAGCCCAACTCTAACTCCTCTTCCCAGGTAGTTTGAAGTATACAATGTTATACTCTTTGTGCAGAGAGACAGCAGACTCTGAGCTCCTTTAGAGTTTTTTTTTCCTGATCCAGTGAAACTAAGGGATAAATGCAACCTCTCTGTGTACAACTAAAAAAATCAAGAAATATAACTTCATTGCAACAGTCTGATTCTAAAATGTTATCTATAAATAGCAAACCACAGACTGCTTCTACCTTCAATCCTGGAGCAGATGAAGTATTGGTTACCTCTTTTATACACTTTCGTATATACTTTACCTAGAGTTGGCACAATAAGGTACCACTACTGGCATTTTCTCTCCCCATACACTGGAAGGAAACTGATTTTCCACAACATGCAACAGCCCTTTGATTAGATTTAGATACTGAAAACAAATGTATTAACTGAACAGCATGGGAAAGAGGCTCTCCCTATACGGCCTTTCCTAATCTTACTCCCACCTGCTTGAGCATGCAAATTTTATTTCCCCAGGAACAAAATGAAGTCAAAAGCAATAATAATGTCCCAGACCTCTTCAGGCAGGCTTGACAAGCATCCCTTTTCCTGATGTCCCCATGTTACTTTACATGAAGGTAGCATCAAAAGTTCTATCAGTGGAGACTCACTTCCAACCATGTGATTTCTTCAGCAATTAAGTAGGATACAAACAATTCTGCAGCTTGAACAGAAATGAGAACTTAAGATCAAATAACCCCTAAAGGGTATATGCAAGCCAATACAGTAAAGTTAGATGAAGAAGATAAAGACAGATCAACCATGATGCACATTAAGAAGCTCAAGTATTTCTAGTGGATTTCTCTAGTTGTTATGAAGGTCCAAAGAGAATTTTGAACTGTTCAAAAACACAAGATGATATCAAAAAACTGCCTATGCTTCTTAACATCTTTTATGCTTTTCTTTTGATGACAATAGCAGCAGGCCCCTTGTATAAATTGCACTTTGTTAATAATTCTAGTAGCAAGTAAGATTGAATACTTTATTTGTCCTGACCAGTGGGGAAGAACAGACATACAACCTACTGCATAGCCAGGTGCTTCCAAGCTAATTAACATCTTTTTTGGTTGGACTAAGCTAAGACAAGTTGCAAAGCACATATGCAAAACATGCAAGGAAGGAAAAGGAAAGAAAACACACCTATGCATGGAGGGAGAAGAGAAAAAGATTAAATAAGGGTGGGGGGAACAGCAGAGTAAGCATTTTAGAAATCTCTGCTAAAATCATTGCTTAGTTGGCTGGGTGAGAGGAGGTTAAGATGAAGGCAAAACCTGTCTCTGAGCTCCCGTTTACCTCAGCAGATAAACAACTTTGGATTAAAGGCAGAAAAAAAGCTGAGATGTCAGCATACATCAAAAGCAGAACATTTTACTCAGTACACTTTCCATTAGCTGGATTGCTTCTAGTTCTCTCTCTCTCTCTCATATATTCCTCACTTATTTAGCTTACAATGGTGTCAATGACAAAATTGAAGTTACTGATAAAAGGCTCATGGAATCAGTCTAATCTATGCAGCACAGACATGCTGTTCCCTAACTATACCAAGCTTTACTGTTGGGTAATTTCCTGCACAAAACTAGAAAAATAAAAAATACATGCTTAGTATTTTTTCCCTTTCTCCCTCCACACTTTTTCTAATCTGTCCTTATGTGGCAGAAAGAAAACTAAACTATCAAAATTAATTTGGGTGGAGTGGGTACCAGAAAGGAAAAATGCCAAGTGTTAAATTTGATGTCTACAGGGCAAATCTGAGGCCAGATTCCTCTTCGGCCAAAAAAAAAAAAAAAAAAAAAAGCTATTAAAGTGGGTAAACTAAACAGACCTGGAGTATCAAATAATCTAAACACAATTTCTAAGTTTATGAAGTCTGAGAGCTGTTCATCTCTCTTTCTGCTTTTTAAACCCTCCTTTTTTCCATATATCCTTTTTTGTGCTGTCACCTTATCAGGAACAAACAGTGGGGAGACGTGATAATAGTCTTTAAGTACCTGAGGCTGCTGCAAAGAAGGAAATAAGCCATTCTCCTCATCCAGGGTGGATAAGGAAAGAAATAACAAACTTCAGCTGCAGCAAAGGAGATCCAAGTCAGATATATGAAAAGGTTTTCCATACTTAAAATATTGGAGCCCTGGCTCAGACTGCCTGGGGAAACTGGTGAGTCTCTGTCACTGAAAGTCTCTACAAACAGCCTAGATCACCATCCATCCAGAATGACACGTGTAATTCATCTTGCCTTGATGCAGACAGGTGAGATGATTTCTTAAGGCTTCTTCTTATCCTGAGATCCTGTGATCTCACAAGGTAAAAAAGGTCTGCATTGGGTCTGGTAGGTACTTGTAAGACAGGTCACCTGACAAATTAGCTGTGGAACGATTTCTGAGAGTTCTCACCCCTATAGTCAACAATTAGCCAACATCTCAACTGGGCAATGTTCTCCCAAAAGTGTTAACAACTTAGTAAAAAGGGACTTCTGATGACTTTAGTCTACTAGGGTTGTTTTCTCAATCCCAACTCTAAGTTGAAGTCTCAACTACAACACAATGTTTAGACTGTCTGCGATTTATCATCTTAGTAAATCCTTAGATCTCAATTAATTACAGTGGGTGTTTCAGGAGGCATGCTGGAGAGAGATATTAATCTAAATGGTGCTTTGACTTGGCCAGGAAATACAGAGTTGATCAGTAGTACATGCTGAGGGTACATCCCCAGCTCCAGCAAAAGCAAGTAGCTCAACATCACACAGAAGTGAAAATAAGGCAGACACACATCCACTGGGCAGAAATCAGATGGAGAGAGAGACAGGGCTCCATTTGCTTGTCCAGTTTTGTACCAGTTGCCAGGCTTGAGTTTTAAAGTCATATAAAGCATAACCAAAGCAGCTACATTTTGCATGCAGTAACTTAAAAAAATCCTAATGAAAGTTGAATAAGACAAAATAACACAACGTTTTTATGAACAGAAACTGCTTTATTTGTTTGGAAGCTATGTATTTCTTTAAGAACACTCCAATTAAAACTTGAACATCTCCTGAAACAGCAAAAAGAGGAGATTCTCATTTCACTGTGATCTTTCCTACCTCCCTAGGTACACTCAACTTCTGTAAGTAATCCTGCCAGATAATGAAAAAAAAGTAGAATTTTCCTCTTCAGGTTTGGAAGGCAGATCATTCTAAACAACACAGAAGCAAAATACCCCATCACAAGCAGATCAAAGGAAACATAGACAAGAATTCTACAGAAAAATCTCTAGAAATCAGTTGGAAAAAATGTTTTAAGAGTCCATTATAGTACTTTCTTCATTCATTGTCACAGAACACAACCTAATTTTGCATAGTTGGATATGAATAAAGTATTCTAGAGATTATATGTCATTTACCTTTATCTGAGTTTTAACTAAAAGACATCTGCCAAGAGAGGAAATTGAGTTTCCTGTGGTCCTTACCCACCTAGAGGAAAACCAAGTGTAGCTGCTAATCTGAACATTACTGAGCACTTTGGCTCTAATACCACAGTTGTGACTACAGGACTGAAGCTGCTCTATTCAGCTGTCCTGCTGCTAAACATATAAAAAATATTGGGCACACCAAGCCCACTAGAACGCTAAGCATGATATGAAAATCAAAATAAAAGCAGTCATTGGGTAGGAGTTTTCTTCCACTTAGACCAGTGACAGCAAAGATTATCTCCACTGCTTGCATGGGAGTTACACAGAAGAAAAATCTGTATGAGAGGGAAGTCAGAAGCAGTCCTGCACCAGAGGACTTCAGCAGGGGGACTATTATCAGAGAGAGTGCGTCTCACTCAGTGTCTCACTGGGCTTTCAGAAACCTCAGTCAATATTAAAAGTGCTGCAAGCTACTGCTTCAGGATATAGGGTCACTGGCAGGATCTATCAGCTCCAAGAGTAGTCAGTATCAAGAAGGAGCAGGGAGGGGAAAGATTGGAATAAACAACACAAATATATGGTGTTTCCACACACATTTACACAAACAGCACATGAAATAAGGAAGTGATCACGGAAGAGAATGAAAGACTGAAGTCAGATGGGAGGAGAGTGCCCAATACAACCCCATAGAGACTGGAGCAAATGTAAGGCGCCAAGTGGAGACATTTGAGAAAAGAAAGGCAGAAATTTTATATTGCTTTTGATTTACAGAAGATGACACAATTTTAAGATTCTTTCAAGTGTTTTTTTTTCTTAAGCAGTGAAAAACTAGCAGCATGCAGATATTTTATTTCAAGCAACAAAGAAGTTTTAGTGCCTAGGCGTGGACAGGCACATTATTGGGCATCCAGTATTGGTTGTGTCTTTCCTGGTACATTTATCAGGCTGCAGACCGATGCATTTCTCACTAGAAATCACTCTGGGTATGTCGAGTACCTCATTCTTGTTTATATTAAGGCTGCATTACTCATTCAGTGTAAAGGATCCTTATTCTGTGTTGCCTCCATACATCTTCTACACCACCATCACTTTCTGAAAAGGCCTTGGAATAAATGAGAATCATGTCTATAGGTTATAATCAATTATTGTACTTTATTTTTTTACTGTACATGTTATTTCATTTCATTACTGCCCTGTTTTCTTGTGATGCTTATTGCCAGTGAAAGCTGCAGTAAAAGCATTTCATTAATTTTATTTTCACCCTGGACTCATCAGAAGGCTGTTCCACTGCCAACATAAGGGAAAGTCAAAAGTTTATCCAGAGCAACTTCCCCTCCACAAGTTTACAGAACATAACCATGAGATGTATCCATATAAGGTGCCCATATACAGTCATGATGGGTATAATAGACAAATCCAGATGTATGTACTATACACAGGACAGCAATAAACTAATTAACTAGAATTAGATTAATAAATTTCCAGGCTCTGCAAATAAAATCTACCAGTTAGAATACAAACTGCACAGTTATTTGCATTTACTTTTAGTGTGCTCTCAGGAAAGTACTAATCACCTCCTCAAATCCCTACATTTCATTAGAAAACACCATAAAATACTCTTCTTCTATCTCATACGCAGAGGGAACACATCTTTCAATATACTGCAATTATACCAGTTCAGGATCTGAAATCTACAGTTCCAGAATTTACTCTGTGGTCACACTGATAATAATGTAGTGGAGGCTTTAGCAGACTTAATACCACTTTCAGGACACTGTGATACCACATACAGACATAAATCTGTTATGAAAGATGCAACTCCACACTTTTTCACCTAAATTTTTCCCATTTCTAGAAAACCCCCACACAATTTCACCCTGCAATGAATATTTCCAAATTTAACTTTTAAAACTGTTTAAAGTATGGAGAATATTTTTGCCTGGATGGTCCACAATAATGGAGAGAAAATATGAGAAGAGAAGAGAAGAGAAGAGAAGAGAAGAGAAGAGAAGAGAAGAGAAGAGAAGAGAAGAGAAGAGAAGAGAAGAGAAGAGAAAAGAGAAGAGAAGAGAGAAAAGGAGAGGAGAAAAAGAACAGCATGTATGAGAAGAAAAGAGAAAAAGTGTAAGATGGTGTAAGAGTGAAAAATACAGAGGAAAGAAGAAAACATGTCAAAGCAAGTCTGCAATAAAAAAATTAAGAAGGGGCAGAAAGGAGAAAATATAATACATGTTTGCTACAAGATGATATATAAGAAAAAACATTTGATTCTCATTATAATCCCCCATTCTGACTGTTGACAATTCATTACAATACAGCACCTCAAGTATCTATTGTAGTTTTCAATCTGCTAAAGAATAGATTTTAAGAAGATAGATGATGAAGTATGGTATCAACATTTCCCTACAGCCCCAAACCTCACTATCAGCATAGATAAACTTGTACCAGGATACCTTTCTTATCAGAATATGGGCAACAAACAGCTTAAAATCATGTTATATTGAAAAGATCATTCTTGTTGCAGCTCCCTTACAGCAATCAGAAGAGCAGCACAAACATACGTTGAAATCAAAACACCTTTGCCTCTTGATAGTGGGATATTAATTATGTACTAGGAATCAGCATTAAGAGAATGGTTTCTCCTTCCTGACCCCAATCTTATCCCTTCTTAAACCCCGGGAATAGACAGGTTTGTGCAAATTTTGGTTATCAAGACTTCTGAGGCCTGAAAATTATATCTAATGAGAAGTGCCTTGTTTTTTGCTCCTACAAGAATAAAAACTTTCTGTTGACAGCAAGAGATCTTATCTCCGGCCAGCATTTCCACACTGAAGGAATCATGGTTAACTACAGAGTTTTATTTGTTTATGAAAAGTATTAGGGGAGCAATAAAAGGAAAATTAAGGATCATTAGTGAAAAATCTTCCTGATAGTGAGCTCTATCTCACTGTGAAATTGTCTCTCAGAGGAAAAGAGTCCCTTGGTCATTTCTAACTGGAATGGATAAAAATCCTATTGAAAGTAATGGAATTCAACACAGTTCTCAGAGCTTCAGAAATTATTCATTAAGTCTTCTGAAGAGCTACAGCCTTAGATGCAGGGTTCTACCAATGGTCTTAAAATCCCTAGGGAAAGACTGCAATTCTGAATTCACAAGAAACAATTCACAGGACTATTTCATATTGGAATAACATACGAATTCATCATTCACACCACATGTACTCACACACCACACTTGATCTGGCTTATTAAGTCTTTCTCACTTCTAATTTACACACAAATATTCATGCAGCCTTCCATTTCTGTATATCAGGTTCATTATCTGAAATCCATTTATTGAGCTATACCAGTCAATAGTTACGAAATTGGGATCATTATCAGAAATACCAGTATATTTTTCTGTAAATGACAACTTTGATTTGCTAGCAAATTTCATGCTTTGTAGTTAACAGTGATAAGAATTACCTTTATTTCTTGTATTACATTTTTATGAAATTGTTACAGTTCTTCATTAGTTTATTGATTTTTTTTTCTTTGATGGTTAAACTAAATATTCCTAGGAAACAGGATGTCTTTGTTATCAGCTATCAAGGAACTGTTTGTTCCCTGGGGAAAGCCCCGTTATTTCCATGCACTGTGCTTTCACCTACTTCACAATGCTGGCTGAAAAATTTCAAAGAAACCTGATGGGTTTATTCACTACAAGGCTGTCAGAAGGGGCAGATGTAGAACAAAATTCAGAAGCTGAATTACAAATTAGAACCTGTTAAGTAGGTCCTAATTCCTTACCAGTTTAATTTTACTAAATTAAATTTTTTCCCATTCTAAATAGGAGCATACTTCATCCTAAATACCACATTACTGGACATACCAACAACAGCAGAGCAACAGATACAGACTGACTGATGTCATGGGGAGGATTCCTTCAAGTACTACTCCCTATAAAATAAAGAATTTCTTTCTTCTATACACCCAAACATCAAGAGACTCTGCATAGAAAGGGTGTCTCAAAGACTGTAGTGCTTCTTGCTACAATTTCCTACTCATTCTTGTGCCTTCAAATATACATGATAATATTAGTGGTGGGAAAAGTGTATAAATTATTATTGGCTAAATGAGCATTCATTTTGCATGAAGACTTTCTGTTTTATAACCCAGTCTTTTCACAACTCATAATCCCATTGCCCTATTATCTTCTTCCATACTTCCTGGGAGAAATAGCAGACCCCATCATCTTACTCCAGTTCTTTGTCCCATCTTTTAAATATTTCATGCTCTTCTGGTTATAAAAATCAGGAGATAGTCATCACCACATGGTGTGTCTAGCACACACTAGACACTAGCTGCTGGAACCTTTCATGAGTCATGATTTAAAATTTAAGAATGCTAGATTGTCAGCATATGAGACACAAGTACCCTTTCTGACCTGCCTCTTGAGAGATACTTTCCCATTTTCATTAGTTGTAGAATCACACTTTATACTGTTATTTCAATTATAAATAATTAGTGCTTAATCAGTGTTGCCATAAACAGCCAAGCAAACACCACAGACTATACTGAAGTTCACTGGATGACAGGTTTTAATAGCTGTGTCTCATAATCATAATAAAATATTCTCCCCTCGTGTGTTGTGAATAACAGCAGTATTTTCTCATGATGCTTATTTGTCACATATGAACTCTCCATAAACCATTTGCCATTTGTTATAAATGAGAGTAGATAAAATTCAATAGACAAACATGTGAAAGCTCTGAAGAGACATGAGCATTGTCTGCTCAGCAGTCAGTCAGCTGGATGTTCTTGCACAGAAACATATACATGCTCCTCTCTCCTTCGACTTGAAACAGAGATATTTACGAAATCTTCTTGATTGTAATTAGGAGATTAGATAGTCTATGCAACTCCTACAGAGGTGAAAAAACTTTCATTATCTGATGAAATAGTTGTGTATACTGCTCTCTTGCTCATCAGCCCCTTTTATGCTCTGCAAGAATAATAACCCTTCTGGTTTTCCTGAAGGTGACTTCCATCCACAGGAAGAATGCCAAGATAATTTCTGTATATTCCAGTATAGCTTAGAATAAAAAAGTGCATGAAACAGACTAGCTGTTCCAGTGTCACATATGGCCAAAATACTCTGTAAATTAATGCAGGCACTTACCATTTTGACTTAGGGAAATCGATCAAAATATTGCAGAAGTTGCTTGACCTAATTCTACCACACAGACTAATGCTATTACAAAAGGGTTATTCCTAAAACACATGTATTTATTTAACTTTAGTTAGCACGTTAAGGCACTTCATTAAATGCACACTAGAATTTTATGGCATCCTTGGGTTTGTTTTCTTTTTCTTTTCAGTCTCCTCCACCCCCTCCAGTCTCAAATCTTTAGCAGTGATTTATTATTTCCTAGGGGGACTTAGAGAAATGCCATTTCATTTCCCTGTATTCTTTCTATTTTTCTAGGATAACTTATGGTTGAAAGTATATTTTTAAATGAGAGCCCAAGTACTGTCACCTGATTAGGAAAAAAGAAGGGCTCAGCACACGCATGGTAGTGGAGAAGATTCAAATCCTAGGCCATTCATTTCTTATGTAAAAGTAAGTTCCATAATGCTGCATTCATTAGCAAAAAGCAAAAACTGATATTTCCAAAAGCCCAGCAATTAGAGAAAATCTGGAATGTTTTTGAACTTTTGGACTATCACCTTAGAACAACTGAGATAGAGAATTCGGCTGGTGAAGCTCTAGGAAACACTCCCTTTTCCCTTACCCTAGGGAACAGCCTGCAGTCATGTGCTCACAGGGGAGAAAACCTACCAAGGTCCAGTTCAACCTCTGCTATGACATAGGCTAAGTCCTCTGAAATCTAAAGGTCCTGAAAAAGGGCAAGGTGATGCAGACAAGCTTTCTTAAACTGCATGGTGGAGCCTGCAGAGGCATCTGCCAGGATGGGCTGTAGTTTGTGCACATCCATGTGTGAGCTGGGGTCTCCAGCAGTGCCTCTCAGGTGTGGCCAGAGGTGCACTCCAGCTCCACCTTTGAGCAGTAGAGGGTAACCACCGGGGCTTGAAATTGGCTGCCTTTTTCTGGTAAGCACTACATGAAACCGAGTATATTTCAAACACACATACTACTGCTCTCTGCAGGGAAAATGATCCTAGCAGAAGTCATATCCACCTCACAAGGATGGAACAGAGCTGAAGAAGGTAAGAAAATGACAAAATGGGGAAGGTTTATATGCAAGTAGAAATTAAACTAAGATTATTCATCTTGCAAGACAGGATTGGGAAGATTTACAAGACCATGAAAGACACAGAGAAGATAAACAGAATAATTAGTCACTATTTCACAATAAGGAAGAAAAATCAGATTAGCAAACCAAGGCTTTTTGAAAAATAAAAGGAAATACTTCTTTTTTCACATAATTCATAATTAAAGTTGTGATCACAAGTATAAATTGACTGAAAACATCATTAGAACAATTCACAGAAGAAAGTTCCACTGATGATTTAAACACAAAGATGTAGATAAAATCTCTGACCTTGGAAGACTTTTTGGGACATGGGAATGTAGTTCAGAAAAGGGATAACTTTATTTTTGCACTGGTTTTATACTTTTTCTTCTTAGTATAATATTTTAATTTTTATTTTAACATCTGACCATGAGTGGATATGAGCAGGAACATCCAGATGTGTATTAGAGCTAATTAACAAAGATTTCCCTTTAGTTCATGTAGCAAACAAACGTATCCTTCCATTGTATCGTTAACACTACTGTGGACTTCCAAGCAAGCATCGTGTGGTATGCTCTTTGGTATAATCCAGAACCTGAGACACTTGGAGAAACACAGTTTTGCGAGGTATATTTTAAAATACAATAAGAATCCCATGATGTCAATGCTAGACCACATCAGAATTCTGACTTTGTTCTGCCGTTTTGGACAGACAGTTCCACTCATTTTTAGTTTTAAGAGTATCTAAGAGTTAAGAGTAAAAGACTGCAGTGTGTCATTGTGTATAAGAGAATGCATTTTTCATGCAAGGCCCTTGCTATAATGCTGACAGCATATTATGAATATAAAGGCAAAGTCATCTTCATAAAAAAGCTAAAAAGAAAATAGATTTGTGGCACAAAGCAGAAATACCCTAGTTGTGGTCTATAGAGCACAAAGGGTAGATAAGACATTTCTTGGCTGTCTGGGAAGAACAGTTTAATCACAAAGCTCTCCCTCTGTCTCCTTTTTTCCAATGACTTGAATTGCATTAAAAAGAAAGATACAAATGTACACGTTCCTAATCTCACTTTTCCTTGCAAGCCATTGATATTGCTGTCGTCAGGATGTTGTGAGTTGAGAATCACTGAAGAGATGTCCCAAAAAGATAATGTATCTTTAAAATGTTTTGGAATCCCTGCAATAAATAATGCATATAACATCATAAGAAATAGTATGACTAAAACCTAAAAGGCACAGCTCAGGAGTTACCAACTCAACTGGATTAAAAGTTAAACATTTTGACTTGAATAACTCAAACTGAGCTCCAGATCTGAACATAACTTCGTATGTACAATTCAAACAAGTTAATTAATTTTTAACATAAGCAATTTTGCTTCTGTGGGAAAAAGACTATCTAGTACAAGGTATGTCCATAATAACCTAAAGAATATGGCTTATGTGATCTAAGTGCCCTCACAATAATTACACTTTCTGAGCTCTGCTGCTATGGAACTCTTATATCCAGTATTGCTTGAGGACACCAAGATAAATAGTGAGTAGCTTTAGCATAAACAAACAAGTTACAGAATAATAAAGGTACAGAGAGCTATTACACAAAACACTGCTGTACATTTCATAAAGTTAAGCTTCATCCCACCCACTAAGTGTGAAGAATTCAGATATGTAAGGCAAACCAGAGCCTTTCATTTTCACTACCTTGCCCAAAAGCCCAAGTTAAGAATCCAACTTTGGGCCAAAACACCACAGCTGTTAGTGCAAAACAGGCGTCATGGAGTTACTTTCAAAGACACACTGATAGTTAAAAAGTAGTAGATAAAAAAAAAAATCCAAATTTAATTGTGTGGTTTTTCATTAGTGTCATTCACTCATCCAATATGCAGCTATCAGAGGCTGCTGAGTGCAGTGGAATTTGGCAGGGGCTTGTGTGATCAGGATCTAGCTCTGCATAATGACCATACTGATAATGCCTGAGGTTGGCAGCCGAGGCACATAACTCAGAGATACCAGCACCCTTTATCTCCATTCCACACTTAGCGCAACTGCCTGCCCATAAGAGTGCTTTACCGGCATGGCCAGATGATTTTTCCAGGTGGGGATTAGCTATGTTTATAATAGCCTTCAAAATACTCAGTTGCAGGAACTTCAGAGATTGCAAAGGGTTTTATTAATTGCAAGGAGAACAAAGAACTCACAATCTCCTAAAGCATATTAAAAGAGTGGTCCCATGCATAAGCAAATAAATAATAATGCATTCACATAAATATAATGGATTTCTCTTCTCCATCTATGCTTCTTTCCCTCCTGCAATTATTTCTGAGTGAAGTGAAATTGTAAATAGCTTTACCCACTAAATGATCTTGAGGAAATTATTTCTGAAGTGCCACAGTGCAGCTTGGGGGCTTTTCCCAATCATTCAGTGCTCAGATGAGTAGCTCAAAGCAAATTTTTGCAACTATGCTCACCAAGGCAAAAAAACATTGTGAGGAATGATGAAAGCAGAACCTAAGTCACATTCGATTTTCAGCAGCAAAAGGCTTTGAAATAGGACTGCAAAGATGCTGAAGGCCACAACAGAAGTGCTTGCAAGAACTGGGGTTGTGAACTGGAACAGTGAAAGCTGCACTTGTCCATACTGAACTAGCTAATCGACAAACTTCAGTTCAGGATAGAGATGCCAGGCTTGGAACACGTGAGAGCCAAGGAGAGCAATGAGCACTGCATGTGAGAAATGAAGCACACTGGAAACACTGCCAAGCAAACCCAGGTTGGGACAGCATGGAAGAGTGAACAGCCCTGGCAGAGCTGTACAGTACCCCTGCATGGTGCCTGGCTCTAGCCAGCAATGCTCAACCTTTCCACTCATAAAAGACAAGAGAAAATCCATCAGTTTTACAGTCTCTTCAGAGTCTCAAGGCCCTTTATCTCTCCAACTAAGGCATCAAGAAAAATAAGTCATTATCTACCTAGTTTGAATCAGTTCCTTCCAGGAAACGGTAGAGAAGAGCCTTTGAAACACCTGTATAAAACACTCTTGTGACTAAACTAATCTTCCACTCCATTACCAAGATTCCTCTATGGAAATGCAGGCATAAAACTGTTCTGATCAAAGAAATGTACTGCCTTGGTCAGAAGGTGATTCTTTTATCCAGCAGGTTTCAAGATAAGCTACCAATTCTCTCCAGTTTCTGTGAGAAGCTTACACCTTAAGAGAACTCAGCAGCCACAAAAAAAACTCCTTAGTAGTCAGTATCTTGATTGTTTTCATAACAAAGTATCACTTTGAAAAACAGTTATCATAAGGCATTTCACAGAAGCCAACTTATTATTTATAATGCATTTCACTAAGATTTAACTTTATCCTTTTTTAAAAGCAAGAAGCAGTTTTGATTCTCAAAAGGTCCCAATCATTTCAGTCTGGAAAGTACAGCGGTCTCCAAGTAGAAAAGGAAGCAGGTGCTTCCATATAAGGGATAAGATCTGTAAAATAAGTTGAAAACCACCTCCAAGTACAAAAAAGTATTTCTGAAAATCTGAAAATATTATATGCCAAAGATCATGATCTGTGGCTGGGATAAAGAGTGCTTGTGAGTAGGATGAATGACCTACTTTGGCCACTCCAGCAATGGCTTTCAGACCCCAAGAATTTCCCCTCTCTACACCTGAATGTACATCAGCAATGATGCCTTAACATCACCTATACACTAGAAGATGGCAAGATAGTCAGGAGATTTTATTCATCAGAAATATGCACAGCTTGGGTTCCATCAGGCTCCACATCAGCTGAGAAGAGAGTGTGAACATCCAAGGAAGAGTCAGAGAATAAGGATGTCCAAAGAAAGAGTTTACTCTTGATTCTCATCATGCCCAGAGTTATTCAGCTTCACTCTGTTAACAGGAAAGGATGTCAGGATAGCTACCCAAGGTGCTGTTAGGAAATGATTGGCGCCCATCTGCTCACTACTTTTCTTCACCAAACACGTGCACTGTTGTCATACTGCAGGTATGGCTTATGTCCATTCTCTGATATATCCAATGCACGCAAATAGGTTGTTTAGGAGGCTCAAGAGCTGAGTTACATCATTGCCAATCAAAACCAGCTACTCATCAGAAAGAAATGTTGCCACTGATACAAGAGGGGTGTTGGTCTTGTTCCTGTAACTGGATGTGGTCACAAGGCAATATCTCCTCACCAAATACAACCCACACTACACATCTCTGCTTAAAGATTGTTAGTTGAAAGTGAGGTCTACCCTAGCAGAGTCGGTTTAGCAGCCTTTCAGATGGACAGTGGCTGGTTCTCACTCAAGAAACCAGCAGGAGTCAGATCTGGGGGGGTATCCAATTCTGCAAGTTCTCTGTGACTGAAGAAAGATCCACAATTATGCCTAGCCCTAGAGATCATGATTGGAAGCAATAAATATAAGAGAACCATACGTAATCTTCTTCATCTCCTATTTTGATAGAAGAATTAGCAAGCCATAAGATTGACTAGGACAGACTGAGTGTTTCTGACAGAGACAGATAGTATAAGTGCATGCATTAAAATGGATTTTTAAATGTATGTTGGCCTGAGGGAAACAGCTTTGCTCAAATATTTGTAAACAGCTATTCACTCTCTCCCTGCCTTTTCAAGTAGATGTTCATTGAACTGTGAGAGGGAAAAATACCTAAGTCCGGGATGTGTTAAAGATCTGCAGCCTCATCAAAAGGTTCAGGTACATCTTTTGTCACTATGATGGGTACAGCTCATCTCTGCTTACAGTAAATTAAACAGATCCCAGCAGCTGAGACCACACTGTGTCAAAGAACTAGGTGTGCAGCAGAGCAGAAGATACAATTGGAATAGCCATCATCAACAACACTTTGTCAGCTAAGAAATGACTACTCTGATCTCCTTCCTCATTGCTAATTTATTCCAAAGCATCATCTATTAAGGAATATCATTAGATGTCTCCTTGGCTTTGGTGTTTCATACTTGAAACCATTTTTGATCCATGAACATGTTTTAGTGAGGGACAAACCTACCACAGAGCTGTAAGTACTTTCCCCTGTAAATGAGTAATGAGTAAATGACATGGACTGACTGTAGGAAAACAATTCAAACACTTTTAGCTGGCCTCTAATTAGCACAAAAACTTAATAGTAGGAACACAACCATCTCTGCATTAAACCAATACATTCCCAGAAGTAAACAGGGTAAAGGTGCTTCAGGACACTAAAGATATCACCTTAAGAATGTCCTGGCAGGAAGACAAAGACAGGAACTTTCTGCTTCTTTTGATATTTTTTGTGTAAATGATCAGTCACCCTCTCTATTAAAAATGTAACTGTTTTTCCATTTGAATATATTTAGATTCAGCTCTAAGTTACTGTTTTTCATTATATATTCATCTGCAGATTAAAGATCCCATTAGTGACTGGCATTTTCTTCCTGTGAACACACTTTTATACTGACATCAGATCACCTCAATTTTCCTTTACTAAGGTATCTTTTAAAAATGATGGAGTGGTGTTGCAGATAATATACCTGGGGACACTTTCAGAGAGTTATGTTATTCTGTACCTAATTTTTTCTCTGATATTTCAGATGTTTCAAAAGTTGTGTATGCAAGCTTCACATGTGAACTAGTTAGGAATTTGATGAAAGTATGGAACTACAGTTCTGCAGAGCTGCACTGTACTTTTAAAATAGATAAGGGTTTTGCCTTCTGTCTTTCTCAGATCCCAGATTAGAAAATGGTATTCTTTTTCTAGGTTCAACAGCATACTGAATTTTTTCACTGTATCTTCCTTCTTGATGGATATTTTCAATAGCTGCAATAGTTTACCCTAGAAGTGGCTGCATGTACCTGTGGCTTGAAAGGTACATCTGGAACACTGAGAACTATTAGAGATTACTTTTTTCAGGAAAAGTAGTATTAAATGTATTAACTTTTAATACAGAGTAAAAGTCTGCTAGAGAAAGCACTAAATATAAAAAGTTCGGTTTTATTTTTGACCTTGAGATTACAGTTTGTATGTTTTACAGAATCACTGTAGCAATCTGAAACCACACATGCTTTGCATTTAACCATGCCAACAGTGATGAATCTGGCTATCAGAGGGAATACTTAAAGCTGTCAGTTTGAATTAAGGCTATATTTATCCTTTAAAATGCTGCTGATAATAATGACTTCTCCAAAGAGTCAATAACTCCTTGAAAAACATTAAACAAGAAAAGCACAGGGAGCAGCAAATCAGATTCATATTTTTCACACAGTACCTTCCACTCTACCTTCTCTGTTCAGGTGAATTCAGGAGCTCTGTAGTTATGAACCTATGACTTGAAAACATATGGAACAAAAATGTAGTCCCAGGGCATCAATTTAACAAACTCAATGAGTCCTAAACAAATACAATAATTCATTGCAAGATCTTTAAGAACAGGCTTAGAGTTAGGCACATGCTTGTGCATTGTGTTTAGTGAACAAAAAAGATCTCTTAGATACCATCACCATTTGCAGAGTAAATCTTTCTTCTTCAAACCACCCTAAACTTTTTCCAACCCAGACTGTGTGGCTGAAGTAATTCCACAACCTCCCTTCTTCCCCTTCCCAAAGTGTTCCAGATAAAAATACATCTTCCATTTCGCTTCTTCTCACAGAAGAAAAAGGAGTGGAGAAACACAAGGGTAGTTTCACAGGTGTTTTTACTTCATATATAAAAGAAAAAATTTGTTTAAAATGTTTGCAGCATTAAGAACCAGTAATTTACCAAGAACTGGAAAAATCTTCTGTACTTTAGAAACAACTATTTGTTTTTAGAATGTGTGGGTGGTGTAGAGATGTCATGACTAATGTAATTTGCAATACACCTTGATCAAATTGCAGTGACATCAGTACTGGTACAGAGTGCTACACTGTCACCCCCAGAATATAAAGTCCACAGAGTAGATACAGCATGAGTTATAAAAGAGAGATTCCTATTGATTCCTGCAAATGTGTTACACTGGGAGAGGCATTTTCCAGAAAGGGGACTGAGTTTCCTTCAGTTTTTCAGCTGAAGCTGTCAAAGATGTCAGCAAACTATCAATGTGCGTTTTAAAGAGTGTCCTTGTCTACAGCCAAATAAAATTCCTCCAACTGAAAAAGGTCAGTCAAAATCTCACAAAATACATGGTAACTCTCTATCACTATGGAATTGGACAGGCATCCACCTCCTTTCTTCTGCAAATTCCAGTAGTCCTTTTTTGTGCTTTAACTATCAGCAGAACCTGCTGAACACACATTCTGTGGGGAAACAATGAATTGAAAGGATAATGATTATCTCCATGTGGAAACCTAAAGCTCCTATATACTTCAGGTTGTCAGATTGAATATTACATCTATTAAGCCAAATAAATTACTTGTGTACTGTACTAGAGGTAATCCACAAAGGAATTTACTTCTTCTACCTTTCTACCAACCTGTGTTAATTTAGATAACAATAACTGGTGATTCGCCACATCAAATGATTGCAATAGCTCCATAAAGTTTTATCCTGTCAATCGGCCCTTCTCAATTAAAGAAAGAACAGCATTAATCATTGCAAGCCAAGGTTTCCTAGGAGAGCTTCTCCTGCTATCATTGAACTGATAAGAGGGGTCAAGAGGTCACCATCTGAAATCTACCCAGAGCTTTCAACAGACCTGTTACCACTATGGCACCAACTGACAACAGTCTGTATGGTTTCATTCCAGCCTGCACACTGCAAACATATCTCACTAATACAATAACCTTGGTTTATTTCCATATGCTGGGTAATTGCCATGTACTAAGCGATAAATTAAAAAGATTAACCAAAGTACTAACTACAATAAAGCAGCTAATTTAAGAATTTCAGCTCTATATTATCTTCTCTTTATTGAAATTGAACTTAAAAATCCTCCCTCTGCTTCAGCTAATGATAAAATGCTAGATAAAGATAGGTTTCTGTATTCTCTGTTGGTTGACAAATAACAGTTTATCCTCTAATTATGCAGCTCAAATAGAGTTTTCCTTGACTGCAATTCCACACTTGCATTCAGATCTTAGCCTGCCTAAGTGGAAGACTGCCCCCACAGCAGTAGTTGTCAGTCTCCTGCAGGTTAGAGGACAGAGAAGCTGTCAGCATGTCAACAAAGGCATTTCCAGAAGAAATTCCTGGTGTGATGTGGAAATAGCGAAGATGAAGAACAAATCACCAAGGCCCCACCAGTACTCTGGAGTGTATAGAGCTTTTGCCATTATCTATAAGCCTTTCAAAGCACATTGAAAACTGTAGTTCAACAATAATAAAAACTCATTCAGTTAACCAACAACTCATTAAATCTTTGGGGAGGATGTCTGCCCCCTCTGCATCACTCCTTAAATAAACAGTATGTGTTGATGGTCAGGAAGAGATTCAGGCTATTTTGGTCCTGGAAGGTGGAGAGAATTCCAAACCTGGGTATGAAAGCCAAATCCTGCACCAGTAGTCACCTGCTTGGGCTCTTTTGCACCCCAGTGTCTCTTTGACTGTAAGATGTGAAGTCCTCCATTCCTATTCTGAATGTTGGAAAGACAGAAAGTGAGTGAAACACATATATGCCAGATATATGCTCAGAAGGGGGCTTTAGAATGAGGCTGTGCAGTTACATCTCTCTGAAATCCAAAACATGCATTCGCAACATGCGATCTTGATAAACATTGCACCTTGCTACCATTCACAAAATCATAGAATCATAGAATCATTAAGGTTGGAAAAGACCTTAAACAAGTTAAACAGGACTGCCCCCAGTACTGAGCTCTGGGGAACCCCTCTAGTGACTGGCTGTCAGCTGGATGTGGCACCATTTACCACTCTTTGGACCCGGCTACCCAGACGATTTTTAACCCAGTGAAAAGTGCACCTCTCCAAGCTGCAGGCTGACAGCTTCCCCAGGAGAATGCTGTGGGAGACAGCACCAAAAGCTTTACTGAAGTCTAGGTAGACTACATCCACAGCCTTTCCTTCATCCACTAGTCAGGTCACCTGGTCATAAAAGGAAGTCATGTCATAAACGGAAGATTAAGAGAAATCCTCTCCTCCTGGGTTGGCACATCCTGGGAGTACTGGGAAAGGTTATGTGTTCATTGCAAGTAACATTTAGCATCACACCGTAGCTTTCCCTCTTTGTAGTACAAAAGCAACACAGGGCTTTTTGCCTGAATTGTATTTATTCTGCCAAACTCAGAGCACCTCTATACAAAGGGCATAACTATGTCTTACTCCTCTCTGTGCTCAAAGCCATCTTAAAATGAACCAGCTGCAGCTCTGCAGCTACATTACTGTGGTGCTGTGCCCAGGCTAACACCTCCTGCCACTCAACAGGTCTCATTATCTGGGTCACAATGCCAGCCTATCACAACTCTGTAAATTTTGGACTTTATTCATGTCTGAAAAACTTCATAGTCAGGCAGAATGTTCTCATATCCTTCTCCATCCGTCCATTCTGTCCACACCAGCTCTGTCTGAAAAAATGTTTTCAAGCTCCATCTTAAAAACAGTTTTCCAACTCTCTTCATCTGCCCGCCTCTCTTTGGAAACTGCCCAAAAACCTCACCACTGTATGGGTTAGGAATCTTCCTGTCATCTCCAAATTCCCTTTATCCATCGCAAATTTATACTATTATCTTTTTAGGTAAAATTTGCCTTTCTGATCTTAAAAAAACATTGTCTTCCTTTGTGCTTAACTGACTGATACAGTTACAGGGAATAATCACTTCCACTCCTAGCATTTGCTCTGCAAGGCTGAATAAAGCAAACTGGTTTACAATCATTTTCTGTGAAGAACTTTTCATTCTTCAACAACCTAGAAAGTCTTCATCTGTTCCAGAAGAAATTCTTGAACAAGAGTGACTAAAACCAGACACACTTTCTACAAGAATCCTTACCAGTTTGGTACAGAAGAGCACTAATACTTCCTTATTTCTGCAGGTTGTATGACAGGTCTGCTGAAACATCCTGGGATATCATTTGACATTTCCATCATCTATTCATGTTTTTTCAAAACCCTTTGTTTCACAAAACTGCACTTTAAATCTCAAAGGAGTATGTTCATGCACAACATTTCTGATCCCTTTTAATTCCAAGAAAAGGCAATCTTCATCAGAAAAAGTTCAGATCTACATCTAGGCACAAATACCTTGGAATCTATGTTCAAAAGTTGTTCTTAATTGGATCTATCTTTTCTTTGGAGTAAGCTATAAAAAATGCTCCAGCTAGAGTTCTGACATTTTTGGTTTGGACTAACTTATATTGATGCAAAAATACGAAGCAACTGAATAGCACAATCACACCACGTGTTTTCCAAACCAGTTTCTAAACTCAGTTCATTTTCAAGAATAGTCAGACAAGAGAAACAGAATGTTTTCCATCTCCCTGGACTGGTTTACCCACTCTATCCATTCATCCCTCTGATGTTCTGAATAAAGCAAATACGAGAGCATTTCTTCTCTGAATCCCCTTCATGCTTTTTGCAATCCTGCTACAATGCAAAAGATCCTGAAAAACCAGTGTGGTTTTTCAGCCAGATCTGACACCAGCCTTGGTCTCTCTTCTCTCGAGGGGCTCTTGAAATTCAATAAGAAGATGACTCAAGTGCTGCTGGAAGGAGGGAGAGAGGGTATAGTGATGCCATTCACACCATACTCCATATAATTTCTGAAGAACTCACAGCAAATGGTACCTAATAATGTCTTCACCACCAGCTTTAACCAGCTCCTCTCTGGATCATGAGTAAATTCAATCTTTACTAAACAGACCCTGTCAGGTATTTTATATTCATTTGCATGGGGTTTTTTCCCTCTGGATGTCTTAAGTTATTTCTTCTACTGTGAAAATAATCTGATTTTGAGACAGGTCTTCAGCCAAGGTAAGTCTGTGCACCTCTGCTGAAGTCAGTTCACACCACCTGATGAGCTTTCCTTCAGCAGACAGATGTGGTTTTTTATTCCAACTGTTTCTTTAAGACAGGAAACAAACTCCTTATACTATCTGTCTTTGTATTTCAGGTCAAATCCAGGATGCCAGCAGCAAAATATGTAAGTTAATTTAAACAATGAATTGGTTGCATTGAGGAAAACCAAACAAAAAATGTATGTACTAAAAAACATACAGGGCCTGGTTGCAAATAAGCTAAAAATCTCAGTTAAAAAATTGCCAATTCATTTTCAAAATCAGTTTGCAAATTTGTGCCCAATTCACCTATCTACAAGATGACAATAATGATTCAGACATCACACAGCAATTTAAAATTCAGAAAACACAACCTAAATGCTAGGTATTAATATCTACTTTTTTTTCATGTAAACACAGGACAGTTCTTAACTGTTGCAACAAAATTGCACTGAAGTGTCGGAGATTATGTTTTCATAGAATTCCTTTTAATTTAGATCCTCCCCAAGTCTCCTTTTAGCTCTGCTCTATTTTGCAGAGGTATTTTCCATATCGATTTGTCTTTGCTTACATAGGTGGGCTGGTTTTTTTTTTTGAATGAGAGATTTTCCAGATGTTCTGTACATTCAAAAATGGCCTTTGAAGCAATCCAATATAATTTCAGCTATATGAATTCGATCCACTTGCTATCCTTGAAACAATTTTTGGCTTTGCAGAAACCAGCGTTTGCATCTAATGTAGCAAGTACTGTAAATTGCCCTTAAGTGCTTAAAAATTAGTTTCAGACTCTACCTGGCATCCATTTGTCACATAAATACAGCGAATATAAGGCTTTTATCAGCGACATCCAACATATCTGAAAGCCACAGACAAACTGTCAAATGGCAACAAATTTTGTTTGAATCTAACCTAAGTAAGATATGAAATACAGGAAAGTGTTGCACCCAGTTAACAACCTAGGAAAAAAGAAAGTTTGCTTCACAAGTATGACAAGGCATATCTCCCAATATGGGGGCGCATGTATATGTATATATTTATATATGTGTGTATATATATACACACATATATATCACACCTGGATGATGAGTCTCCATTTCTTATCAAATTAGTTTACAGCACATTACAATCCCAACACATGATATCCACAGTTCTATGATGCAATGAAGCTGAACGTACTGGTGGGGTGTGTGTGTGCAGGCCTGAAGTCTGAACCCCTGAATGACTAAACAGGGAAAAATAGGGAAACTTCTTCTGAAGTAAAAAGAACAATGTCAGATTAATCCTAATGCTTTCTACCTCTAAATACAGTTGCCATTGTACTAATTTTCCAAATGTAAAGCTACGGTATTTAATTTTAAGCACTTACAAGTAAAGTAAATAATTACTAACAAATCTGACTTTCATCACACAAGAATTGTGGCTTCCACTGAAGACAGTTATGGTCAAAAGAATTCATGCTTAGACCAGGTATAATAATAATAATAATTATGGTATTGAAGTATAAAAGTCTTATTGTGTCTCTTAGTTTTTCAATTTACTCAGTTTGCAGATAAATATCTAAATAGGTGCTAACATTCCCGCATGTGTGAAATGAATGGAGAGGCATGTTCCTTTCCTCACCTTCAAACTTCATACTCTTTCTACCCTGCCACAGCTTCAGTAATCCCTATGACAGTTGAAAAATACATGTGAGAGCCTTCTAGTTCTTTTTTAAGGGTTTACCAAGATCTCTATATATAGTTCTCACTGTCACTACCTCTTGGCACTCACTAACTTTCTTCAAAGAAAGTTAGGAGTGAATTTGATCTCCACCTTTCTGATGCAAAATAATTTGGAGATATGAGGTATTACACTGTTTGCCTTTTAGAGGATTACCTTTTGTAAAAAGGCACTGAATATCCTTTGAAAGAAAGAGATCTTTTCCTTCACCTTAAATTTTACATGGCAAGTGAAGATTTTGGTTTGTGGGTAGGCAAAGCAGGAGGTAAGGCTCTCTGGTTCATTTAATGAATTTCACATAATCACATCAGAAGCCTGTACAGAAGCAGAATTAACCAGGAATGGTTCTTTAGAAAACCCCCTTGAAACGAAGCAATTATTTGAAAAATTGGCCCAAACCTTCGTGCACTTATGCCGGTTTAAATGTGATGCAAATTCACTAGCTTCTGTAGCACTTTCAAATCACAGCCATAGCAAGAAAAGAACCAAACCCAATCTTCTTATTCCCAGCTCATAAGCAACATGAATTCAGCCTGAGGTTTATGAAATCACTTCCGTGCCACATTCTTCCTCTGCCTCATTTGCTGAACAAATGAAAAAAATCCCTTTCCATGAAAAAGCAGCAGTATTGGAATTATAGCTGTGAAGGTAACCTTAGCCCATTCTAGCTCCAGTCCACAGCAAACTGCTGACTGCTGTCCCAGAGAGCTGCACCCTGGACTGGCCCAGCAGCAATCTCATTGACTTCGGCTTCCTGCAGGTATAGGACACCATTCCCTCTCACCTGGGCCTCCCTTGCATGTGTCTGGGCTGCCTTTCTCCCTTTTCAATTGGATATTAAGCCATTTATCATATATCATCCAGTAATTACATAAGGTTACATTATTTTTAGATATATTATTAATCTATTGGGGGAGTGTTCAAAAAAAGGAAGATAAAAGAATTAAAGAGGAAATAAAATTCTCCCTCAGTGGTCCCATGCAATCTTCACAGTTATACACTGCATAGCATAATGTTGCCTCTCACAGGCTGTAAGGATGAAGCTCGAAAAAGTGTAATAAGAATAAGGAACCAAGAGGCATGGCTTAGTCAGGATTTCTGGTTTCTGTTGCCAGTTCCAAAAGAATGCACTGACTAATTAGTACAACACATGTTGTTCCTGTGCTGCTGGTAAAAGGACAACAATATTTCCCTCCTTTCTCAGGGCATGTCAAGGGGATCAGGTAGCCACGGAGCTGCAGCCAAAAGACTGCACTGCATTTCCTTCATCCTCTCTCTCTCCAGCTTCCATGTACACTGAAGCACAAGCATGCCTAGCTCTAAACACTATTCTTTCATTAAAGCAGAGGGAATGAAGGTAAGGATCTCTAGACATCCTGCTTGCACAGGTTTTAGCACACTTGAATGGCTCTGGGAACCATTCCTCATCTCTGTAAGGTTGTAGTCTGAAGGCTGAGCTAGGCACTGCAGAGAGAACGCAAACACATATTACAGTCAAAGAAAGGGTCAGGCTCAAGTCAAATCCTGCTCTGGATTTCAAACTCGCACTAGATTCTGGGGAGAGTGCTTTTCAGAACTGCAAACCTGCTCTTAGAGGGGGTGAATGCCAGTAATGCTATCAGAAGCAATGAGCTGAGGTGACTGTTTGCTATTTTCTCAGGAGCTAGAGAGAAAAGAACAAAACAGAAATGAAAGATTGGGAGGAAGAGAGGACAATATAGGCAGCAAACACTCATCTACTTCAAAATTACCAGAAAGGCATGATAGTAGGGAAAATCCTACAAAAAGGTACTACACTGTCAGCAAGAAAGGTACTACACTGTCAGCTGCTGCAGAGGGGGATCAGCAAACAGCCTTATTCTTAAGGCCCAGGGATTTTGAATTTTAGAGAGATTAAGCAGACACATGATACTGGTGCAGGAGTAGAGTATTATGTCCAGTTCACTCTAAACATATGTGAGTCTTAATACTGCTTTCATTGTATTGATACTATTTATGACATAAGCTCTGTAAGAAAGACATCTAATATGCAGAGCACACATATGGTCCCTTTACTAAACACAAAATAGGACAGGCATGCCCTCTAAGAGCAGCCTGCTTCACAGATCCAGCACAGCAAAATACCACAGCGTCACTCCCATGCCATTCGTCCCTCCAGTCATTTTCAGACAAACAGTAATGCACATAGTAAATGAGCACAGGCTAAAGGGTTAAATGTTTCTCACTGCTTTCAGGAAATTATTAGTGTATTATGTACCCAGCTTCCCTACTTGTCTCTGTCTATCTTTGGGAGCCCAAGAAGCCAAATCATAGCCTAAGGATGTTTAACTTTCTCTACATACTGCCTCTTTTTGCTAAGCCAGCCAAATGTGAGGTTGGCCTGCTTTCAGTATGTGACAGACCAAATTCAGACACAACTGGCGAAGTTCAAGCCAGGTATATGCCATACTCTCCAAAGAAGACGATTAAAACTTAAGGAAACGTAAGTTGAGTCATCTTAAATCAAGGAAATGGGGCAATGCAGTAAAAGGGGAAAAATTATTTTGAGCATGTCTTGGAAAAAGTCTGGGACACATTCATAATGGCACGATATTCCTCAAGGGTGTTTTCTTAAAGGATATGCAGACTGGCGCTAGCCACAAAGCAGCAGGCTGAGAAGCATTGTAGGAGGGAGCAAGAGAAATTTGGGACAAGAGAGGGTGGTCTAAAGCAGTCATGTGCTAGAAGGCTGAAAATAAATCAGCTCACAAAACTCCCATAGGTCGTTATGCAACAGTGCGTGAGATGCACAAGTATCCTCAGATCTGGTCATCAGTATCAGCAGCAAAGGCAGAAAAGAGCCTTTTGGCATCCAATGTATCAACTGTTGGACAACAACTGCTTTCTGCTTGTTATCTTACGAGGAGACTGGAAATATGATAATGCTGTATTTATTTATATATGTATTTATTTTAAATTGTATAAAGGCAACCTATTTGTAAAGGAACAAAGTGCAATTTCCCTACCCTTAAGTGTAACTAATTTCCTTGAGCTGTTACAAACATGGCCAAGACACCCCTGGCTCTTTTCTAGCTATTGGCTGATATATTGTACTGCAACTGTACTACTGTTTTCAAAAGTCAGGTAGAATTTGGTCTTCAAATATGTCTATTTACATTTTCTGTCTCCTACAACCAGCAAGCTCATGGCAAATATATGACAGACATGAGCTTTGATCACTCTACTGTTCTCCCCACAATATGTCTCCTCAGTAACATTGAAAACTTCTTTGGCCTCCTAGAGGCTCCACCAAAAAATCCATCCATATCCTTAGTGTATTTCTTTCTGTGACATATCTTCATTTTGCATAGTATGTCAGGTTCCTCTCTCTCCAGCTGTTATTCATATTTCAGAAAGCTGCTGGGACTGAGACGGGAACACCGGAACTTATTTCACCTAAGTTTAGATCCAAAACTGGCAAAAAGGGTACAAGAAAAGGCCAAATAATGTTTCACTGCTAGGCGGCTGGCCTTTTGTTGGTCCAGGGCAGGAGCAAACAAAAGTGAATCGTGTCTGCTGGTGGTTCAGGGCCCTTCTGACATGAATTTCGTGGATACAGTTCTGATTTTTTTAGAGACAGTATCAACTCAGGAAAGCCAACACATACTGTTATCCTACAAGCACCCTAAAAGTAAGGAGTATTTGGGGAATACCTCAACAGCAAATACAAGGAATGACTGCATAACAGAGATGCTCTTCCTGGCCATATAGATTAGCTCTCCAAGCCAGCACAAGTGTCTGTGAGTTGCTTAAGCTACCATCACTGTATACACATGGTGTAAGTAACGAGAGAAGCTGGCAGACAGGCTATCAACTTACCCTTGTAGCCATGTTCAATCAACTGAATTCAACAATTCAGCACTTTCCCCAAGTATACCGACACACTACATATCCAAACTAATACAGCCATATTAAAATTCCTCTAAAGGCTCTAGCTAAAGGGCTAGTTTCCCTTGAACTGGAATCAAAGATATGATGAAAAAATGTACAGTTTTTTTATTACCAATTATGAGGGTATTCATGCAGCACTGCTTAAATATTATCTTCTAAAACTGATAAAAGGGCAATGTAAGGGGGAGTTCTTCAGAGAGCAGGAGACCAGACAATTAAAGCTCTTAATTACAAGGCAATACCCAAGAACTTAAAGATCATACCAGACTAAACTCTGTCCTTTATACCAATATTCATCCTGCTAATATACATCCCTAAAAAAAGTCTACACACCATAATTCTCTATCATATTTTTAAAGAATTTTAAGAACATTTCATGCACCAGTTAGTTCAAAGATACTGTGATACATTAAAAGTTCAAAGCTGCAGCTTCTCTCTTTCCTTTTATACCTCATTTTAAGAAGGAAAACTTGCGTGCAATTTAATATTCCTCTTCTCCAAGGGTTTGTACTTGTTGCTCTTACCCCAAGACTGTTACAGAAACTCCTTTAACACAGAGAAGGAACAATAGTATATACTGTACTCATGGTAGTGAAAAAGACCAATCATGTTTGAAAGAACATGGGAAAATTCAAAGAGTCCTACATACACAGAGGAGCACAGGTCAATCACTCCCAGCCACCTGCAGCTTCTCCCAGTTAACCACCATCACATACCTAGACAGCATCACGGTGGGTACACTACTAATGTGAGAGAAAATATGAGCAGGTGGTGCACTACTACCTCTAATTCATCATCTTAACCAGTGACATATAAAAAGCAGTGAAACATAAAGTGCTATTAGACCTGAAAAGCTGCCATAATTGCAATAGTATTGCTAACTAACCATTCAGCCCCATGTTCTGAATAATCAGGGCAATGGTTTATGACGAGCACTTGGTGGCATTAGCAAAATGTAACAAGAGATTGAGCATGACGGCTGGGTTGGTGAAGAGGAGGAGGAGGAGATGTAATTTACAGCTTTAAGGAACCACCTGTTAAAAAACATGTGTCCTTCTTTACTGCAAAGGAAAAAGTTCCCCATACCCTATGGATAAGGAAAGAAGATTCATGACAATGGCAAGGTGACAGTCTTTTACAAGAATGTTTTTGACTTTTTTTCCCCCCCCGCATATGGATTATGTGATTTTGCTCTGACAAGTCAGCAGGAAAAAGAAAAGTCTAGCAGTCAGGCTTTTGCAAGATAAATTCTGTATGCATAAATGATTTGAGAAAGATGTTACCTTACTTCCTCTTAGAATGAAAAGGCTGATGTAAGTCACCTACACTGCAACACTATACACAGTACGAGGGGACTGGGGGAGTTCAGATAATGCAAGGAAAAATATGACGGAGGGAGAAGAAGCTCTTGCTTCTCGCCCTCCAGTGTTAGGCTTCAACAGTGAAGATTCTGCAGAAGATGCAAAAGATAGATATGCATGACTTAATTTTGCACAGCCATGAAGAAATCTACCCTGAACTCTAGCACAACTCGAGCTAACTTTCTTGTTTTAATGCCTGCCTGAAGTCCAATAGCAGTTGCCAAAATACAGAATTCCATTTTTTTTCTTTTTAATTCTTTCAGTGGGGGTGGGAGAGGGGATTTCTGATGGAAAATTGCCAGCAGTGATGGCTTTCCCTCACTGTAGAAAAATGAAATGTGCAGACTATTAAATGTCTACATTTGTCTAGCTTAAAGTTCCAGCCACAAAATCATGTCATGCTTTCACTTTTAAAAATTTAAAAACTCTCTTATTAAATTGCTGTGTACCACTGTAGGTAACTGTAGATTTTTATTGCCACCCCTCCATCCTATAGAATCACAGAATCATTTAGGTTGGAAAAGACCTTTAAGACCATCGAGTCGAAATGTAACTTAACACTGCCAAGTCCAGCACTAAACCATGTCCCTGAACACCACATCTACACGTCTTTTAAATATCTTCAGGGATGATGACTCTACCACTTCCCTGTTCCAATGCTTGATCCCTTCCATGAAGAAATTTTTCCCAATATCCAATCTAAACCTCCCCCATCACAACTCAAGGCCCCTTCCCCTTTTCCTATCACTTGTTCACTTGGGAGACTGACGCCCACCTCACTACAACCTTCTTTCAAGTAGTTTCAGGGAAGAACAAGGTCTCCCCTGTCTCTTCCTTTTCAGGTAAATACTACTCATCTCTCACTGACAAATTTTTCAATCCTTTTACCAATTATTATATTTAAGAACTATCTCTCTTCTAAGGTAATAGCACCTGTATGCATAAGAAATACATATCACTCACAGTCATACCAAGACTAAACACATCTGTTCCTACTCAATACTGTCCTTTAACATATCCAAAGAGAGATTTAGTCCTTTGGCCACCATATTACCCTGAGAACTCATTTTTTTCTGAGTAACAGACATGATCCTGAAGTCTTTAGCAAAAATCAGTGATTCCTAAGGTACTCTATAAGGATGCCTTACATACTTTGTTTTAACACTGATGCATTTCAAAACAGACACCTTAAAATGCATCTTGTTCAGCTGCCCTCAATTTACAATACCATTCAGTTTATCAGTGACATTTCATCTCTGAATGTTTGGACTACCCTCTGTTTGAGCCATTTGGTGCCAGGTGGTCTGTGAAAAGGACTCACAAGATACCATTTTCCTATACATATGTTTTCCCTCTCCAAACAGCTGTTTAAGGCACAACTGTACATTCTTATTCATTCAGAGGATGTTGTAATACAGGTGGCAGTGGCATTGTGAAGAAGAGAAAATAAGCCAGCTCTGTTGGATAAGGCATAAAGAAAGGGTCATGTTGGGAGACCAGCTCAGCAGAAGAAGCAGGAATGACTCTTGCCCACATTTCAGATCACCCACCTATGGGGCTGGATGCCTCTCTATACTGAAACAAAAAGCTCTGAGACTGACATTGCTGTTCCAGGGTCTGCACTGCGGGTACGTGGCAAGGGAGTGTTAATGGGGAGAAATACACCTGACTACCACGCATGGAGCAACAAAAGGACTGAATAACCTGTATTTTCCTGATAGGAATTTGATTTTTCATGGAGAAAAATCTAAACTGACTGTCCCTTCAACCTTTGTTTTTTTTGGTAACAAAGTCAGCAGATTCTGATAAGGGAAAGCAGAGGCGCTTTTTTTCCTGCTGAAGAAAATATTCTTTTCTAATGGGAAGAAGTTTCTATAGCCTCGTCCCACCTGCCACACAGTGGTACATGCCACATAACAGCGTGCCTGGGAAAACTGGCAAAGGTAGTAACATTTCCTCTGAACCCTTGATGGTGGATAAAGAAAAAGGGCACTTGGTCCTTCCTCTGTTCTTTTTGAGCTGTAACAGAGATGTACTGCACCCATAAAACAAGGCAGGGGCTGCTGAGGAATTCACAGCTCCAAGGGAGCTTGTTTAGCTTGTTTCTATTTTCCAAGAGTCAGAGGCCTACAGGAGGTATTGTGGTAAGCACAACAGCAAGACTGGAGAGGGAAAAAGTGTGTTTCTAGATTTATAGCCATTTGTTCTGAGCCAACCGACAGAATCCTAAGTGGGAGGGTGAGGAGCACAGGGTGCAAAATTAGCCTGCATTTAAATAAGAGACATGTGGGTTTGGAACCCCTCCCTCCTCTGTTTAAACAGCCCAGTGCTGCCGTGAACAAAGCCTAAGAAGATTATGTTCTGTGAGGATAATCTCAGCTCTCTAGTGCTATCTTGGCTTCAGAAACACAGCATTACAGTTTTCTCGCAGGGTCATTTCCATCCTTTCCCTTCAGCTCCTGTATGCTTCTCTGCTACTCTCTGATTTCTGGGGTGAACTGTTTTAATGTTATAATTATCAAGGCTCCTCGGATTTTCCTGCCATTCAGGCTTGAGAGAGACAGATTCCTCACCTGAAGGTAACAGGGTTAGGTGTCAAGCAGCTTTCTCAGCAATCTAGGTACCCCTTTGGAAAGCAGAGGGGCAGCATTCCCCATGTGCATGGGGAGCCAGCAGCCCAGAGCACCTCACTGTCCACCCAAACACATTATCTCATCTGAGCATTGAATAATG
Source organism: Corvus hawaiiensis (assembly GCF_020740725.1). NCBI lineage: Eukaryota > Metazoa > Chordata > Aves > Passeriformes > Corvidae > Corvus > Corvus hawaiiensis. Next base: position 21,470,514 of record NC_063218.1, read on the forward strand.
CAGAAAATATTCCAGCAGCTCAAATATTGAGCAAGTGGTAATGATGCTGTCACTCTGGCAGAATGTGCAAATACTGGTGCAGACGGATAGCCTTTGTGAAGATGAGCAAGATGAGAGAGGATCCCTTTGATCTGCCCTGCGCAGTTCTCATCATGGCTGAGGGCGCGCAGGTCTCTGCCAGTCAGGGACAGATGTTCCCATCCTGGCACACCCTTTCCCACTCTCAGGCAGACTCTCTTGCCTTCCCTGCTACAAGAGCTCAGAACAGCTTGCCTGGCAGGCACTGTGCACCAACTTTAAACATGCTGAAGCCTGAAGAGTGGCATCTGTTCATGCTAGGTTTGAATTTGCTCCACGCCTGCCAGAAGACTGGAGAAGATGCTGTGAACAGGTGAAACAGGTAAATGAATGTCAGAGATATTTTACACATCTGAAAATGCTGTGCATAATATGCCTTGGTTGCAAATATTGTTCCTGTATTTTGGGATACATGTTGCCTCATTTACATCTACCAGTTGTATATGGAACAGAAGCACAACTACCAAGAGAACTGATAAATACGTAGGAAGAATAACTGGGAAAAACAGCAACACAAGCACCAAGAGTCAAAACACTGTTAAGAGCTGTGCCAAGACCACAAGATCAATCTTGTCCAACACCTGGATGTCATAAATGCAATAAATAGCCTTCTTCCTCTGGTCCAATGAAAGTTAGTCTGCATTGTACCTGGTCTTACCTGGTCTTACCATACCTTAGTCTTTCATTTGGGCTGCAGACACAGAACTCCGGCACTGAAAGCAACACAGCAAATAACCAACATCACATAAATAACCAAAATAACTGTAATTGTTCTTGATGGTACCAAGTCCTGCAATGTTAACACCAAACAAATTCCTTTGACTTCTATGGATTTTTGGCCTGATTATGAATTATCTAAATCAGCCTGTATATCACAGGCTACAAAGGAAGTAGAGCATCAGAGGAAGGAAACAAACATGAACTACTCTCAAATTTACCATCAGGCTAAGAAAGATTGAAACCAGTCAGTACAGTGCCTCATTCCATTATAGTCCCACTGATGTGGAGATGCTGCATCAATGCTTGCCAGAGTCTTTCATATCAGAGCTCAGGATGAGAAATCCCAATTCCCAGTAAACCCAAATAAATGCCCAAACTAATTCAAAAAACAAATGATGAAATAAACCCACTTATTCTAATGTAATTTCTTTTTCACTGACATGTTGCAAAGCCCAGCCAGGAGCATACCTGCTGCATGAAAACCTCAAGGGCATTTTATGGGATTTCCCTCAATCCCAACAAAAATGGCCAAGAAATTAACTTGGTGTTACAAAGTATCATTTCTTAAAACACATGAGAAAGCTCAGTAGGATGCAATACAACCTCTCTAGTCAAGAACTTTCAACCCAAGGTACTTCCATCAGGGTATACACACAGTACGACTGATCGCAGCCGTCCTTAGGTGGCAGGTAGTAGCTACACATGGTACAAAGTAGTGAAAAAGGGATCAAATATCGACATGCTTCTGAAATGCTGTAAGGACATTCAATGTCCTTTCAGATCACATAGCTGCTCTGGGTAACTATGACACAGTAAGCCCCTCAAGGTCCATCTCCTGCTGGAAATCCAACATGCCAAGCAAGGAGCCAGCTAAACTACTTCTTTCTATAAATGTCCTGAGGCCTCCTGATGCACAAGCTCCTAGTGGCTGGATGCCTCTGCCATGGATCAGCTCCCCAGTGCAAGGCTTTCATTTTCTTCTGCAGCAATCCAACTCTAAAGTCTCATGTCAGGCATTAGAAAAAGGATCAACAAGATGAAGTCTGACATCACTTGGTGATATTTGACATGAGCATGTGCATAGGTGTATATAATTCTCCCTGCTGAGAATCCTGATCCCGCAGGCCCCACAGCCATACCAGCAAAGGAGGAACAACACCCTAGCCAAGCAAGGAGAGAAGTAATAAAATGACAGCCACTTTGCATTTTTTATGAGGATTGCCTCCAAAGTGTCTCTGTATCTCCACAAAACCCTCAAAACCCATTTGTTTCTCTCAGCTGATTAGGAATTTTTATTCTTGTCTCCCCTCCTCCCTGCCTATTCCTGTGTCCTTGGTGTTAGTGTGTCCAGACAGCAGCAGCTCTGTGGTGCTCTCCTGTCTTTCCCAAACACCTACTACTACTTGTGCTGTCAGTCACGCACAACTACCACTTCTCCTGCATGATTCACTCTGGGCAGCCAGAAAAGTGAATTTTTGCCAGGCTCACTGTCCCCCCCCCCACCCCAGCCCAAAAGGAAGGAGCATGCACAAGGTCCTGGGGAGTTTCCACGCTCCCAAGTCCATGTCTGTACCCTAAGTCTGACCCAAATCCAAAATGGGGCAAGAACTCGGTAAATATCCATCCTCCCACTCAACACCCTAGTTTTCATGAATGGAAAACCTGGAAAAATGAGAGGGTGTGGAGGGGCCACATGATCTTATTAAAAGATTCAGATGACTGGGAGACCAATACTTCATGGTGCAATACAGTATACATGCCAAATAAATTTAGCTACAGCCTGACATTCTTGCTTTCCTGCTTGTAAACAGAGATAATTTTGCTTTCCTAATTAGTGCATGAGTGTTGAGAATAAACATCAAAATTCTTGAGGCACATCTTAGCATAAGAACAAAACACACAGAGGCAAAAAACATCTACAGAGGCCACAGCAAAGCTTTGCTTAGCTTACAGAGGACGTGTTCAGGGAAGGCTGATTGCTTCCCAAATGGAACAAAACCATCTTAAAGCCATAAAACCTCCAGAGTACATCCAACACTATCAGACAGACGCTGCCCTTCCTCCCACAAGCTCTTCTGACCTCTCTTTTTTCCTCTACTAGTCAGCCTAATACATCTTAACAGCTGTGTACTTTAAATATACTTGTATACTTTACTAATGCCAGTTCAACAAAGCTATCATTTCGCTATGTTTCCTCAAGGCATGCACAGCTCAGCCTCTTTCTTTCCTCCCAAAATCCAAGGTTTAGATGACTGTCTATGGCTGTACAGAGAGAAAGCTCTGGGTATACATCAAATAATTCAGAAGTAGAATAAGCATCAGGAACTAAAACTGACTGACCTCTTAGTCCCTGAGCTCAGCCCTTTTGTTTTCCAAGCATTTGATGGACCAGTAACTCAGCTTCACTCCAATCACATTGAAACTTGCAGGTTCCTAAGCCAAACTCTTCATTCAAATAAAACTATCCCAAGGGTCAAAACAAAGAAGTGTGTGCTTGTTCTTCAAGTGAGATAACATGGCAATTGCATTTCTGTTCTCTTTGAAAATGATTGCTAACGTTGTAGAAAATGATGGCTCTAATCTACGCAGCACTGCAGCCTCACAGCAAAGTTTTAGTGAGCAAGTTGAATCCTTTTGGCAGGTTTATTCACTCGTAAGGAATTCCTTTCATTATTTAGGACAAATGAAGACATACCTTCATGAAAGGCTTCTGCTGCTCATGATGCTCACTTTCATATTTGATAGCTGAACAAACAGCTAGAGCCCTTTGTCTGTTCTACACCAGTGTGCAAGAGGGTTTTTCTTCTGAGACTGCTTAATTTTCAGAAGAATACTGCGTTTTGCTACAGAATTGGATGGATGATCCACCAGGTTTTGCTTTCTACCTTTAAACTCCTCCAAGGGAGTAAAAAGAGCTTGCAGCACACTTGGCTCATACAGCAAAGAGAGGCACCACAGGGAAAGACTCCTGCCTGACCTCTACAGGCATTAAATAATGACTTGAGCTATTTGATTTGAATATCCCTCTGTTAGAGCCCGAATATGCCTCTGATGCACATTCCTCTGTAAGGGCAGGGAGTGATCTGGGACTGTAAACAGGATTTCGGACCCTCTCAACTTTAATTCTACTTTAGACCAGGAGGGAAGATGTAGAGACCCTATATATGCCTTCCCTCTGCCCATGCCTGCTCTCCTTTTACAACAGCACTAGCCTGACACCATTTTCAAAGTCCTCAAAAGATTTGCCACTGAGCTTTGAGAGAGGTGGGAGTTACTGCATTCCTCCTCCTGCTCTAAGATGGCTGCACACAATCCAGCATCTTATAACAGCAACTTTTTACAATTTTGAATGAATGTGTGAACTGGGTTCTGCTGCCCTGTGGCAATAGACGGTATAAAGATGTAGGTTTTGTTCACAGCACAAAATGATACCACTTTCCACATCTCTGCCCTCTGTTACTGACTGGCCCTTTAGTTCCATGTTATTGAAGACTCTGAGAACTCAGTGCTGATCATTTGCTTCCTGATTCTTCAGAGTCCTTCTGCTAACAGTGAAGTAGACTTCGCTAACTCATCTGTCCTCAAAGATAGACAATCCTTTTCAGTATCTCCCTCACTTACCATCTTCAACAGTCCGTGTGTTTTTCCTCCCCAGATTTTGCCAATGCTAAGAAAACCCAAAGCAGAATTGCATGCTCTGATTATGTCCAAGTCAGAAATTTTAAGTGCAGAATTTGCTAGGGGAAATCACTGCAAAGTAAACAGATGAATAAGATACTCCGCATTTTGCAAGCCTATAAAAAGCTGGGCTGGAACAGAGTAGGCAGGAACTTAAGGGCTGAATGCCAATCAGGATAGCTGAGGGGTCTGTTAATTTATCCCCCAAAGATTTCCTTCTCCCTTAGGTTGTAACTAGTAACACAAACTCCTATCTAATGCTACTAATGCTATTATGCTGGAAAGCCCAAACCCAAGGAAGGAAAAGGCAGTGTCTGGCACCAGATGCCAGAAATCAGCCAAGATCAGAAGCAGAGCATGTCTTCTGGCTATATGTATGAGATAAATGTGGACTTCAATTCCATCCGTATCCCCCACAATTTGCTCCCCTGAACTCTCCCAGTGCCTCATCTTCCAAAACTCTGCTTTGTTCATGTTGAAATGATAATTGTTAATTTATTCTGCTTTTCTGGTTACTGTGCTAACCCACAGCTTGTGCTCCTTAGTGTCTAAGCAGCTTGTCCTGGGGATATGGTTAAACCTGCCTTTGATCAGCATTTAATCCTTCAAGGTGCTCTGGGGGCTGCAGTTTAGTTTCTATGTGAAAGAAACGAGAAAAGGCAGAAAGGAAGGAACAGGACTTTCACTCTTGTTCTCCCTCCAACCCTCCCTGTCTCCAAATGAAACATTTACAATGGACTGGAGTGGTTGTTACAGTGGGCAAAGGAGCTGCTCCATGGGCCTGGCCCAGAACTGATGACTGTGAGAAGCAGGAACCCTGGCCTTCAGGAGCCTAACCTTTCCATCTCCACAGGTAGCCCAAAGATCTGTGCAATTTTTTTTCTCAGCTAAATATGAGCTGCTGGTTAGGGAGAGAAGCTTATTCTCCCCTCCCTTCCTTCAAGCTTTCATCGGGGAGAACAAGTAGAGGTAGCATTTTAAACAGATGGGAGCTAAGGGAGTCTTTCAAAGTAAATAAATAAAAAGTAACTTGCAGTTCCTACACACAGCTAAATATGAATGTCTAGATAAAGCCCTGTGGGGTACAGCCATCTGCAGGAATGCAGAAGCTGCAGTAGGAAAACAAGGGGTGGAGCTGAGGAAGAATCTGAGAAGACAAGACCAGACTGGATGAAGAAAGGTAACTGATGCCAAACATCCCAGAGAAAGCTACTTAGAAAAGGATTCTGTTAATGCTCTGGAACAGCATCTCTAGGAAAACTCCACACCTAAAATCACTTAAAATTATGTGGTGGGATGTCCACATCAGTGTATTGCCATGGCACAGGACTTCCCCCAGTGGGTAAAATGTACCATCCATTCAAAGAGTTTACAAGCACTTGGGCCTTGGAAATCAAAGAGCAGCATACCGTCCACTTGCACCCCACATTTTTGGCTTTAGACTCAATATGTAGAGGCCACAGAATGGTACTTCTCAACCTCTCTGTACATGGAGCTTGATAATCACAATGATATGGCACATACTTTTCTGTTCTTAGCTAGATCATGTCAGTCAAGCTCTTGGTGTCACAGAAATGAGACACAATACAGCTTCTCTGCCTAACTAAGGTACTTCTAGAGTACTGATCAATGTAGCTGTCTACAAAATGTATCATCAGGATATTAAAATTGGTTACCATTCCCCAAGTGCTGTGGTAGGTTACTCAATTTGAGATTAAAGGTATAAATCCAAAAATAGATGAAACTCTAACAGGAGAACGCTGCCACTGCTACCACCTATATATGGCTTGGTTTAGTAAACTTGGGATACGCTGTAGCTCCTGGACTCTACTTGTTCTGCAACAGAACTGTTTTGTGCACCTGATGAGATGCTTCTTTTCTCTAGGCCTCAGTAATTTCACTATATTTAGTTTCCTTATGAAACTCAATTTTCAATGAAATGGAATTAATGATATTGTCCTTTTTCGGTAGGATACTTTTAGCTGGCTCTAGACATGTAAACAGCTGTGAAATTGCAAATAATAATTTATCTCATTTGCACTTGCTTACAGCTACACTATTGTAACTCTTTGTATGCTCTTGTATTTCTGCTCTGCAACTGGAGATAGGAATTAGAATTTTAACTTGCCACTCATCACCACTAAAAAGCAAGTCACCCCCAGTATTTAGGAAAAAATTCTAGTAACTACATGTGATTCTGAAGTACCAAATAAACTTCACTGCTTGACTTAAATATCACAAATCTTCATGCCATGACACTATACTAAAGGACTGCCAGCTGAATGTGCAGCAAACAAATGAAAATCCCTTAGCAGTTGTATACAGGACTTGTTCAAATACCATACAGGAGAAACATCTTTCATCTGGTATGGAAAATAAATCAGAAACATGCCAGCCCCAATTAGACATATGTTAAATTCTGTGAAACACCCCTTTTTATCACACTTAGAACATGAGGAAAATACTGATGATACAGGGTTAAACTGGTCTCCAGCAGAATTTAAGCAGATTCCAGGGGTGACTGTTTAGACAGGAGCTCCCTGACATCCTATGCTCTCTGCTCCATGGCTCTGAGCTGCCTCCGGACAGGAGAGGAGCAGCCCCTTCCTTCCCTCTTCTGCTGCTCCAAGCCCTGAAGCCTTACAAGAACTCTTGGTTTCTCATCTCATGTTGTGCTCTGCAGCCCTAAAGAAAACATCGCATTAGCTTTGCTGCAGAAAAGATCACTGCTACCCTTGGTGTGCATAAAGAGTTAAATCAATTACAAAAGCATGTCCCAATAATCCCTCTTAACTGAGCTTCAGCTATCCTCACCCATTTTTTTCCTTCTCAGGCTTTTTCTATTAAAAAAAAAAGTGTAAAAAAAAAAAATAATAAAGTCAGCTAGCACAGCAGGAGCTACATGCTGATTAGAAAAATTTTGCTTTGTTGGGGTGCAGGTTTGGGGGTGGGAGCAAATGAAGCAAATAAATGGTAATAATCTTTTAAACCTGAGAGTTTTAGCTACTGCATTAAGAATTTGGCAGTGGTATCTTCTAATCCCAAAGCCCAAGTACAGCGTATTATCCAGCAGACTGCATTCCCACACTTGACACCTCCCAAAAAGCTTTCCGTCATGTGTGCCAGTTTTATCAGCTACCTGGAGGACTAAAAGAGAATTCACTCACTAATTCCCAACCTCAGAGCAATCTTGCTCTGTTCCTTGAATGGCAGGGTGAATAGGGCACTATCTTTAGAAAGCCTTTGCTTATTCAGTTACACCACCTTGCTTTGCTACCAGCCCTGAGTACAAAATATATTACTGAGTAGAAGCAGCGAAAGCATTCACTGGTGGTCTAATTCTGCTCTCCCTGCCTCGCCCTGAGGCGTGACTGCCTCTGATGTGGACCATGAAAGCTGATGAGCAGTTCACAAAGGCATGATGAAACACTGCAGGTCAAGACATGAGGAAAAAGTCAATATCCAAGTAAGCCTGCAGGAAGAATGTAAAGAGTCAGAGTAAAAATAACATAATTGGGACATAGACAGAAATGAGAATTAGCACTAGACAACATCAGTGACAACGAATGATGAGGATTCCCAGTTGCACGTCTTATACCGCAAATATCTCCACAAGTGACAACCTGCCCCAAGAAGAGTGAGCTCAGCACTAAAATGCTGGAAGTGCCAGATGAAATCTAGGTCCACATAATGCAGTATGTGTCTATGGCAGTAGCCAGTGTCACACCCTGTAGTGAAAGGACAGCAAACCTTGCTGTAAGAGGGAATTGATGTAGTCCAGTAGAACAAATTATGCAGCTGGAATAAATAGGCAAAGTATCAGACACAAAATCTTTTTCATGTCAAAAAACTAGTTTGTTACAGACCAGTTGTATCAGTGGGTTACTAACTTTGCTTCATTTACACACTAACACCACTGCAGCCACAACAACATTATTAACTACAATCTGCTCTAGGACATTTTGGGAATATGTGCTTCTGTACCTCCTAGGTCTCATCTTCATTTCTGGGCATAAACCTTGAAACAGCGTGTTTCTTACCCAGAGTGAAAGACCTGTCACGCTGCCTTGTCAATGGCCACTGTGTGGCACAGTCCCCAAAACCATGCTGAACCAACTTCTTGGTCCTCCACCAGAGGCCTAAGAAAACATCATCCAGTTAAACATAGAATTTGACAGATTTTGTACAATTAATATTGATTTTTAACAACTGCAGATCTCCTGCTCCTTTTTGAGTTCATCCTTAAATGCAATATGGGGTCTACAAGGAACTTGTCCTCTTTCAAGTTATAAAATAAGATTTCATATTAAGATTTAGGGCAAGGGACAAACTGCTTGGAGTTTTGGTGTAGCACAATATACTGAATGCATTATTTTTCCAAGTCACAGCTTCCCTTCTGGATTCTGACAAGGAAAGACTGACACACCGGATAAACCAGGGAAGAAATTACATCATACGCAATCTGTTACTTTCTCTCTTTCTCTTTTTTTAAGACACCTGAAGCAGATAAAAAACAGAGAGGGGGGGTCAGATCCCCACTGGGTGTAAGCTGGCATAGCTCTGCTATAGTCACTGAGTAGAATGAGTCAATATATTGATACCTACTGAGAAGTTATCCTGTGTATCTTAAATATTAACACCAGAGTCAACAATGAAGGAAAAGGGAAAGGGGCTTTCACCTCATCTGTTCAGATCTTCAGTCTAATGAATGTGTAAGTTCCCTAATGAGCACACGCGCACACACACACACACACACACACACTTGCTAAAATAAGGCTGGCTGACTCAGAGAGGCACTGTGGGACCCATCTGCCCCTGCTGATCAACCTCCTCCTCCCATCCACCCACCTTCTGCCCCAGAATATGCCTTGCTCTGCTGCCACACTTCTGTGTCAGGCACAAAGTTCCCTGTGCAAGCAAAAGAAATAAAAATAATAGCCTAGGCAGCCTTCCAAAAGTCAATTATCTACCTGTTGGTTTTTTTTTTTTATTTACAAGGTAATTGGTCCACATTCTGCTATTACTGGTATCAACACAAACCTGGAAGATTTCAGTTAAAGACAGCAGAACAGACCTCGGATGAAAACCAAGTACTCTCCTGCTGTATCTGAACTTAAATCATAATTTCGCAGTATGTAGTATGTGTTCTTGCTTTTTCTTGTGCACATTGTACCAGCTCATGAACACATTGTTTAACCTGGGGAAACATCGGAACTCTCCTTCATAAATGTATTTCAGTCCAGAGGATTGCACAAACAGAAGTGTCCAAACATTGGAATGAGAGGAAACCACAGCTGAGAGGCTGTTAGATGACAAGAAAAACCTTATGGTATGTAAACATAGATAACAGCCCAGAAACAGAGTTCTGGATATATATGTGAAGGTACCTTATACTTTTTGTATAGCTCCCTCTCTCTCTTAACTGCAGGAGCCAGTTAAAAAGACAATTTACATACTCGGAAAGGCTAGGCTTTGCAGCCTGGAATGGGGAATGAAAAACAGAAGCAGCAGTGTCCTTTTTGGATCCCAGCAGAAACCATATACCATAGGCAGGACCTATGCACTGCCCTCCACTGCAGAGTGAAGCTTTTCAAATTAGGTCCATTAGACTCAGTATTTGCATCATATCTCTCTCCAGCACTGGCAGACTGGAGAACCTTTGAGAATTCTCAGCTGTGTCATGCAGCAACAGAAATAACCCAGTTTTGGTCTCCCCTGAAAATCTCTGGTATGGATGTGGTTATTTCTGAACACAAAGTTGACTGTGTTCAACAGCCTTTGGGGATCTCTGCTGGATTGGGAAAGTTTAATACCAGACATGCTGGGCAAAGGACTAAAATACTTTCATATTACATGTCAGGAATAAACACAAGGTGATTCAACTCAATCAACTCAATGCCTTCTTGTTCCTGTCACACCTGACTGTCATCTAGAGATATGCTTCTCTAGAACAAGCAATCTTCCCATGCAAGGGAAGTTCATCACAGTTAGATGTGAAGAACTATCCTAGCCCTCCTCATCCCCAGTCTCTGCTTCCTTTGGCAGTGTGCTGGTGCCGATTTTCTTAGATAATTAGTTGCTTTAATGTTTTAAAACTAAAGACTTCTGAAATTGAAAAGTGGTGTTTTAAAAATGGCAGTATTTTACTTTTCAACATTTTTCATTTTTACAACATTTTAAATGCTAATTCTATTATCAAAAATGTTATTGGAACTGTTATCAAAATGGTTATAACTGTAGTAAGCCCCCTTAGAACATAAAAACCAAATCTATTTTGAACCGTGTGAAGAGAAAAAGCATCAAAACCTCTATATTGAAAGGGTAAGTTGAGAAACATTTTCCAGCCCAGCTCTGTAGAAAGGCAGGCAGTTAACTCACTCCTTGCTGCACTCTCTCCTCTCTTTTCCACACTGAAATGTAAGAAATACAAGCACTGAAATGGGGGTAGCATTCATCTCCTTTCAACACAACACAGACTGAATTTTCCACATCTACCATCCTACCTACGGACCTACCAAGCAGTGTTTCTAGGGAGTTAGCTACTCACTTGCCCACAATTTCATGTAAAAATTATGAACTATACAGGTTAAGGACAGTCTGAATGAACTGCTTTACTGGTGCTTTGCAAGAAGAGACACAGAATGCTAAGTGGTCCTGACCACATGTATACAACCACTGCTGCTACATGCACACACCAGTGGTAGCTGCTTGGATCTCTAGAGCTATTTAGGCTGTAAGAAGAAAGACCAGTGAATAGGAATTAGGGATCCTACTTGCCTTTTACCTCTAAAATGGTAGTGCTAGTGAATAGTTGCATGTGAAAGCAACAACAGTGGGAAGGGAGAAAAGAAAATCCTTTTTAGAGACATGAATTAAGCTCTTTTTAAAGAGTAATGGTGCACAGATCTCCCTCTTGTTTAAATGCTCTCTGGGAGTACAGCCTTACAGAGGTTCAGTGTAACAACTAAAAGGGTTGTCATGTTAAATGGAGCCAATGATGGCTAAATCTCAATCCCCAGTTAATCATTTGCTCTCACCAGCATGGTAAAGCTGAGCATCCCAAATCTCCCGGACAGTTGTGCTAATGGAATAAGCAAAAAAAGCCAAGTGAGATGTTATCTGAGCCTGCCTGATGAGATTGCAGTTTGCAGACAACCCTGGCTTATCTTAGATGATGAACTATAGTGGATAAACAGAATGCATCAAGTCTGTTTCCCCAAGACCTTGACTTGCTGGTGGTAGGGGAATATGAATAACATCTAGGCAGCTCAATATAGATTAAGTGAGGAACTAGATAAGATCATGGTGTTAATGAATCTTCCCTTTAAAAATATCACCAAATACCTAGTCTGATAACCACACAATGAAAAGGATTATGCTTCTGGTATACATTATTTTAGGACAGGTAAATTAAGGTCAAAATCAAGGACTCTAAACGTAGTATGTAGTTGCAAACATACATAAGGTTTTCTGTGTGTCCCCTTACAACAGTACCTGACTTTTACATTATCAAAAGCTACTACCCATCTGAAAATTCCTTACAAAGCTGTGTCATTATCACAATTCTGACACATAAGAGGAAACTGCAGCATTGGCGAAGATTATAAAACCAGAACATGCAAGATACAGAAAAAGGTTCTCAGACCCTGCATTCCTCTGGATTCACAAACAATATGTATCAGTGATGTTAGCAAGAAACAGTTTGGTAAGAAAGACACTGAAATCTTGCAAACTGAAGACTGAATGTTGTCCCACACATCTGTGATCTCATCAAAATTATATATTCTGTTTGATAACTGCCACTGAGAAACAAATTTTAAAACATCTAGCTTAGGCAGGCAAATCGATAATTAGAGTAGAGACATGCAAGGAGTATTCATTTATGCAAATGTGACTGCATTATATGTGTCTGAACAAGTTATTGTAATGCATTGCATTAATGTACAGGATTGTTTATCCTAAAAAAACCTATTGCCAAAACAGTGACTTGTTTGGGCTTAAAATTTATTTAGCTTTAAACACCAAAAAAATATGAGTACCTTGCAGTGGTGGTGGGATTGAGCCACAGTTCAGGCTTGCTCCAGTAGCAGGTTGCAGACCAAAATTTCTTGGTGCAGAAGTAGTGCAGAAGTTCACAATGAAATCTTTTCATAACAGAATTAATGACTCTTAAACAAACCCACAACTACAGCTGGGTTTGGAAAAATCTACAGCACTGGGTTATTACACAGTGGTAGTTAAAATAATATAATGACCTTTTAACTGATGTATGATACTGCTCCACAGTCTTTGAATGCTTTTTCCCAGAATCTCACTGCCAGAAATTTCAATTCAAAAATTTGTCTTCAATTAAAATCCCAGCCATGGAGTCATAATACAATAAACATTCAGTTTTAAGCCTAAAACTGTGCAAAGAAGCGTGGTTTAGAATACTCACTTCCAGAGCCCTAGTCACCTACAGCTGAAGTCCAGAAATTTTTCTCATTCCTCCTGCTGTTCAAGCTACAATGTATCAAGTACAATAGAAATAACAGCAACTATTTTGGGAGCTTTCTAAATGGATTAATGCTCATGTAACCCGGGCTTTCAGAATGGTTCTAATGGCATAGATGTGAGGTTTTGTTTGCATTTGTGTACAGATCATTTTATGACTAGCATTGGTTGAGAATTTTCCACTGAAGGGTAATTCATCAGAAGTAAACTATTTTTAGGGATTGCTCTATATTCAGTTTTAAACAAGTTTAGGCATTTAATAACAAGGCTTCAAGTTCCATTAAAAACATGTTTTGTTTGCAAAGCTCAATAAATAAATACTTCAAAAAGTTTAAAAATGTTTAAAGATTGAAACTTTTGTAATTATGTTGTTATACTCATGATGATTAATAGTTATAAACGAGCAAGATTTGCCTTTAGTAGACCAACCAGTATAGAAGGAAAAAATTCAAAATGTAAGGAACATAAACCCTATTCAGACCTAAAAATGTAGCAACAGCTTTCAAAACTACATGCAGGTTTATACCAATACTCTGAATTTAACACTGTAATCTAATAAATTAGTCAATTTGAGGCAAGAGTACTGCTACCTGTAGATCCATGGGGAGTGGTACTAGCAATGGTAATGGGCTCTCCCCCTCAGTTGAACAGAAGGAGAACTAATTATTGCCTATAGGATATGAAGAGTTCACAGGCAGCAGGACATAAGAAATACAACATACAGTAAATCATTATTGCTATCCTCAACCCTTGATTTTTAGCAGTTACAAATTTTAGTTTCTAAGATCTTTCTTTGAAACTGTTTTGAAGGACTCCCTTGAGTATCAGAGCTAATAGGTTAGAGTGGTTATTTGTGAAAAATGTTCTCCCCCATTAACTGGATGTTTCTATTTACTGAGTGTCTGTGTGAGTTTGCCATGGTACATGGCAGTTTTCTGTTTTCCCCAGCTTTGGTTCCATGAGGACCTTTGCAACACTGATTAATAGGTTGGACCATACATGTGTTAAATCCAGGGCTCTGGACTGTTTACTGTGAGTGACGTTTTACTATGGCAACTACAGAAACGAGGCAGTCTGTGGCTTGGTTTCATTAAATTAATCTTGTTTCTGGGGATGAATTTGGCAAGAGTGTTGCAGAAGTAGTCTGAGGGTACAGGCATTGTAGGGAAGGATTGAGTTTTGGGAGAACATATTTTAATGATACTAGTTTTGCTGTAGAAGTTTAATGGTTTTCTGTTTAAATTCCTGAATATGGTGTTAAGCCATAAGCAGATGCGTACAGTGGGTGTGTTTATGCACAGAGAAAGGGTTGTATTACTGTTATTTTGCATCAGGTTCTTGGATGTTTCACAGAAAGATGTGACCAATCTCCCTCAAGCAGTAACTGTTTAAAGAAGATACTTGGACTGATCTTCTCTGAATTCCTTGGAACAGCCAGCTCAACATTTTCAGCTTTTTGCAGTTTTGTCCATATCAGAGATGGAAAAAAATAAAAAATCTTGATTAAAATAGATGGGACATTCTCTGTACCCTACTCACATCATACGTTACAACAACAAATGGAAGTCCTTTCTTCCCAGGTTGTAAGTTCTCTGGAGTCTCTTTTCTGTGGCTGAGTCTGCCAGCTGCTAAACAAATACAGGAGATCAATAAAGATTTTCATCTGAAGTTGGCACAATGTACAGCCGAGGCTGAAACTGGGATACTCAGGTCAGAGCTACTTCTATAGATAGGCAGGTACAGACTGTGACAGCAAGGGAACTGACATGACCTGCAGCTGAAAGCACAGGCCCAGCACTACAGACTCTTCTTGATGCCAAATGTCTTCTGGTTTGTAATGGTGAAAGTAAGATCAGGCTGGTTATGTCTCCCAAGATTAAGAAATATGCAAGTATTTCAACTCCCCATTACCACCTGGGAGTTTAGAACATGCAGAGGTGAAGCTCTGATTTGCCTAGAGTGACAGCAGAAAGCAGGGTCAAACCATGACCCATACACAAGTTGTTGTTTCTATAGCCCTTGCTTAGACTGCTCTGCCTCTTTCCCTGCGGGATACTCTTATGTGAAAGCTGCTCTCTGGAAGATTTACATTAGTTTAGATGGAAACCCTGAATAGAAAAGACTTATTTCTATGCACCATGGACTGTAACTGAAACACTGTAAGTACATGGCAGCTGCTGTTTGACCCTGGACACAACAGGCTTAATGTCACAGTTTAGAGGCAGAAGAGAAAACATTTCTGGCAGCATTTAACATGGCTGAGGTTTTATTACTAGACAAAAATGCAAACAAAATCAGCTTTTCTGAAAAGCAATGTGTAGTCTCTCTCTCACACACACACATCATACTCCTAGTCCTCAGAAGTCCATGATGTGGGTTCCTTTTAGGGAGAAAAAGAGGTCCAATGCTGTAATTCATGTGCAGCAAGCCAAATATTTCAGGAAGATATGGACAAGCACTGTACCAACAATCTACCCACAAACCATAATTTTTTAAGACAAAAAAGTAAGCATTTTAGACATATTAGACTCAAAGTACGTAGACATTAATCATGATGGTCAATGCTTCCTGGTAGTGTCAAACTAATTATTTATGTGCCTCCCTTGCCTGTGCATGTATTTCAGCAAAGAAATCCTAGACAGAAACACAACCATGCCACCAGGCAAGAGCAACGTGAAAAGTGTACTGGACCCGATGCCACCAGTGCCAGGTTGTACTGTCAGCTTTGTTTGTGCACAGACACATTCAGATAACCTAAATTCTATTAACCTCCAAGCCTGTTGGGTGCTTCCAATTAAGCACCCTGATAACCTGGACTGAAGTGACAGAAAGCAGTAAACGCTGGGATTTCAGCAGAACTCGGGCTGTTTAAATGTGGCAACAGTTTCTGACTCAGCAAACTGCTTTGCCTCTCCATGTCCTATTTTCTCATCTTAGAATAAGAAATACAAAAACTGGTTGCTTGCCTTCTATCAGTGCTGTAATGGTCTAAGAAGCTGCATAAAATGCTTTGAGATAGCAATTTAAAAATAGCTAAACAAAAAGTCAGTAAAAGAAAAAGACTTACTAATACAGAATGGCATATAAAATTATTATAACCACGATAAAACTGCAGTGAGTCTCCTTCTCAGTTCTTTACAGCATAAGGTGATCACCATTTGTGAGGTCAAGGAAAAAAAATACAACCCTCCCATGGGATATACAATTAAGCATATCAAAGAGGTTATTTGAGTCCATCTGTGGCATCTGGCACTGGCCACAGTCAAGAGAGAATACCAGACCAGATGGACCAGTGTGTATGGAAATTCTTATAATCTTCTGTGATTAATTTCTTCCTTCAGGTTGAATACGTCTCTTCAAATTGTGTATGAACATCTAACCAAAATTGGTGCTGACATATCATTGATTGTACTGTGAGCTGCAGCTCAGCATTCTGGGACAGTTTAGTTTGCTCAGCTCAACTCTAAAGCAGGATTTCTTTATCGGTGCATTTCTACATTCACTCACACATTTTCCAAGCCTTGTCCTCAGAGATTACTGACAGAGACCATGACTCAACCGTAATTTGAACCAAAAATCTTTTTTAGTTCCTGAATCTTTGCTACTGTAAGACTGTAGCCTACAAGACTGTAGACTATAAAGACTCCAAATGATTTTCTAATCGTAAAGTGTTGTCCATGAACTTATAGAGCCCAGGTTTGCATGGCAGGATCCTAAAACTTTACCACAAATTCTTTTGGAATGACTGCACTGTTTTTCTGTGATTCAGGCAAAGACATGCAAACCAAGGGTGATGTAAAACAGCAAAGAAAACAGAAATCTTGTCTTTTACAAGAGTCACCTATTGCATACTTTTTTGTTTGAGGATCATATAGGTAAGAATAATAAATTATTTTTAATACTTATTATAGCTATAAATAATTTACTTTAAAAATAATTAGAAATCATTAGTTCTATAAAATGGTGCCATTCCATTATTATAATATATCAGGGACTTTGTTGCCGTATTTTAAACTTCTTGACTAACTAGGCCTTCTGTAAGCATAGTTGAATTCAGCTACATGAAGGCCAGGGACTGAATCATGCTCTCTAGAAGGTGCCCTTGAATCCAGGAATCCAAAAAGGTTATAGAAAAGGGTTGCTGTAGAATGGTTGCCCAGGCAGTGAAATGGGATAAAAGAAAGAGCACCTGCAGATATGACTGCTTTGTCTTTACATAGTATTTAGAGGGAAATAGTCTCACACACAGCCCCTAGCCCTTTCCTGAATCTGAACTCAGCTTCCCTATGGACATGAATTAAGCATCCTAAACCTCAGCAGAAATGTAAAAACCAGACACTGCTTCTGAAGAGAAGAGAGTTTCTCCAAGGAGAAATACTACACATATCCCTATGTACACACAGAGGGGTGCCCTGGCAAAAATGCCCACTATTCAGACACTGCATTTGAACAAACTGCTCCTCTTAGTCTCTTGTTGTGTAACAGAGGAGCACAGACAGGGCAAGCACACACCCTGAGGCACCGCTGCTGACTGCCATGCAGCCCTGCCTTTACCTGGGCCTGTCCTAGTGACCTTCTTAGCAACACAAATAAAGCACTGCACAGCTCTCCCCTTGCCGAAAAGCAGCAGAATCCATCCTTTCTCCCTCCATAAAAAATGTGCCTTGAGTCTTTAGACTGATAGGTAGTAAGCTAAATTTATTAATGTCTTGTTCCAGATATTGACAGTAAGACTTCCAAAAACACATGGTTTAAAAAAAAAATAAAAAAGAAAGCTAAATGGGTGATCCAATCATCACAGTAACTGGACATACAAAACATATGGAATACTCTGAAGTCTAGATCCAAGATCAAAAAAGTGTGTGGCTAAAAGACCACTGTACATTGAACATCAGCAACATGGGGCTCTGGCGGACAAGATGCATATTCCACAGCCTTCTGCAGAGCACTTGAAACTCCTCAGCTCAGATGAAGAGGAGCCAATGGGGCAGCCCCATTGGTGAGCTCTAATACTGCTCCTTCCTGTCCTGTTTCTTTAGTGTATTTTTTCCTCTAGCTTCAAATTGCCTGTGTCTTTTCTTGAGAACTACTTGGGTCTTCAATGGCTCTTCTAATGCTTCCCTCCTTTACTTCTGATCAAAGGGAAAGAAAGCATGGGAATGAATTTACACTTCAGCTTAATTTCCACCTTCCTCCTCTTTTCTCCCTCCTCTCCGCTTTCCCTTGATTGCTAAAATCACCTCAGTGATTTTGTTCACAATTTTTGGTAAAATGAATTGACTGAACAGTTGCAGACAAAATCTAACTTGTGGCAGAAGCAGAAGACAGCAAACAGGGGCAATGGAAGTAGAGGCTGGGGTGATACAGTCAGCTCTTTGGGTCACTGTTCTAAAAAATCCCCTCAGATTTCTAAAACCAGTGAAGAGAAATGTATGTCCATAATGCTCCTTGAAGCAGTGAAGGAAACCATCACCAGCAGCAGAAACTGCTCTCACAAAGGACTGAAACAAAACACTGCATTTAACCACACAGCCCAGGCATTTCCCATGTATTCTTAGGTTGAGAATCAGTATTTCTTTGCAGAACTGGCTTCCTAAAAAGGCACCCATCCTTCTCAGGACATTACAGGGATGAATTCCCAGGACTTCTTCCAAAGAAAGTACCAGGAGCCATACTACTGTAAAGTTCCTTAAATTCCAAGGACCAAATATTCTGGCTGAAGTTTGAAAATACCTTTCCAGAATGTTGGGAAAGAAAAGTAACAATACAGTTCTTTTCCTTTCATATGTGTTATGTCAGGATCTAACAAGATTTTAAAAAATCATCATATTTTTGCACTACAGCATAGACAAACTGAATCACCTGGCAATGTAGGATTCACCATCCAGTATATCAAGGTAAGCCAGAAGCAGAGCTAGGGAAAATGTTTGGGGCAGGTTCTTGTCCTCAGTTCTGTTCCATACTGCTGCTGAGGAAAAACCTCTTCAGCACTGCTCATTAACAACTGGAATATGGCTTCACTGACATCAGTGGCAAAATTTCTCATCAAGGAATGCACAAAGGGCTCAGGTTTTGACCGTTTTTCAAACAGTCATCAAGTATTAATTAGACCAGTAGGGGAGGCTGCTCATTTTGCCAGTGTATATTTCCTAATGACTGGGCCAGGAAAAGTAGCCGAGTACATGGCTTGTTAAGTAGAAAATAACCTGTCTGGAATAACAATTACCTGAACTGAAATAAGCTTTGATACACACCACTGGCAGAATTTGCCACCCTGCCATCTGAGCAGAATTTGTTACCTTGATATTTGGTTACAAGATACATTCTTTTTATACTAAGCAAATGCACATCAATTCTGAAGAACAGGCACCCACATCACCTTATTCTGTTCCAGACTGCTGCAATCCTGGCATGTTCACAGTGCCTCGTGTCAGAAAAGTAAGTTACCAGGTAAATGGATGTTTGTAGGGCACAGACACTTTTTGTCCCTAGATTCTCCATGGAAAAAAAATGTTTCAAAAGAAGTTAGTAAGAATTCTCTGCTCTGCTTCTTTTCTTCAAGCCTCTATAAGGTGCTGAATACATTTCTCAAGGAAAATTAATTCTTTGTCTTTTCCTTGCCTCTAATGAACTGCCTCTGAATGCATGAGGGGACAGGAAGGAGAGCAGGCTCCATGGTGAGATAATAAAAAGTGAAAAGGCATTCAAAGCCATCAGTATCTTCCAAACTTACTCTGACAGAAATATGCTGGACTGTAGACAGGGGAGCAAGATCAGGGAAACTTAGAATAGCTTTGGCATTCATTACTAAACTACAAAGAAAAGATGACATTGGGGGAGCAGGGGTCCTCCTGCAATCCTACAGAGATGTTACACAAGCACATGACTAGATGTAGGCCACATAAACTTAGGACTACACTAGGTCCTATCCAGGCCACCAGCATTCCTAAACACTGTACTCAGTGAACATCAGTGAATGACAAACTCTCCTGTGAAAGCACAGAACACCGTAATTATCAGTAGCATATTCAGAACATAAGAAAAGCTGAGATGAGCTACCATTAGACAAGTAAATCAAGAACAAATAAAGGAAAGAGAAAAATGTCAGGTTTTCTACCTACTGTTTCCATTTTCATCTCACCAGATACTAAAAGATCCACAGTGCTTGTAACTCAGTAAACATGCCTATATAACTGCTAGCTCCAAGAGTCTTTGGAGTGAAACTCTCAGATGATCACCATAACTCAGGGAAGTTACAAAAGATGAAGGCTTTAATCCAAAAAACACAGGGATTCCTAAGTGTTAAATCAGACAGTGAGAATCCTTTTGGAGTAGAAGCCAAGTAGAGACCTTGGCAGAACCCATTTTCTACATGTAGTCCAGTCAATGTAACAACCAAACAAAATTAATCATGTAGTTCTTTTTTTTGCTCTTTTTTTTTTTTTTTTTTTTTTTTTTAATTCTCTTCTTCAGAAACATTTGAATTCTTCAACAGTTTCAGGTCTATCGTATCTATTATGTGTTCTCTCCCTTAACCACCCTGTAGCTGCCTTCCCAATGCTACTCGGGGAATTTCCATACTCTGCTGCTTTTTCCTCACGCTCGTAGTTGAAGTGTTCACCAGCAGTGGAGGACATTCCACTGGCTGGGATTATTAAGCAAACCAGCTGGAGCAGGAGCAGGAGGCTGCTGTAAATGCAGGATCCAGCCATGACAGGAAGCCATGAAAACCCTCACCAGGCAGTGCAGCAGATGAGAAAGGAAACAAAGTGTTCACCAAATACGTCCAGAAAATCAGTTCTTGTCATGGAGTACAAAGCTAAAGATCAAACTTTTGGAAAAAGAAACCAAACTTCCCCTTCCCTTCCAATGATTTGATCTTCTTAATGTGGATTAATAGTTTTCCAATAATTTGGCCTGATTAATATGCTGAATTTATTCTAAATTCAAAATCAAGTTCCAAGGATAGCATGGAAACAGATTCATTCTGAAGTTATTAAATGGAGCCTGGACTGCTGACTAAACTTATGGTACTCTCTTCCTGAGCCCTCTGGAAAACAAAATCTTCCCTCATTCTTTACTATGTGGTATTCACAGAATAAGCAAAGGGTCTTTTTTTAGCAATATTTTTACGTCTTTCTGATTCATTCACCCTGTCCCTTGATCTACTGCAGACACAAGACCCTCTATAGACTGTAAAATACCTCCCCCTTTTCTGCCCTCCATCATCAAGAATGCAAAAAGATGAAAGATGCAAAACTAAGAGACGATAAAGTAAACCTTAGCACTGGATCAATTTAGTAATGTCCTTTATCAGCCCCACTATTCATGCTTCACAACCACTATAGCTCACACTAACTTCATTTTCATCTTAATACACCATACAGAAAAGCAGCCTAAATATACATCCCCAGATATAAAGCGTATAATCTGTAAACTACAGGAACAGGCAGATCATTTCCATTAGTTTCTTACGTAGCAAAACCCACAATTTACACCCAAAGCATATAATTATATTCAAATTCTAAAAGACAGTTTCGGAAGTACTTTAAATTCATAGTTTGGG
This sequence comes from Corvus hawaiiensis, assembly GCF_020740725.1. Classification (NCBI taxonomy): domain Eukaryota; kingdom Metazoa; phylum Chordata; class Aves; order Passeriformes; family Corvidae; genus Corvus; species Corvus hawaiiensis. The sequence goes on from NC_063218.1 coordinate 21,492,049, forward strand.
GGAAAGTCACTCGGGGATATAAGTAGTTGTTTTAACGTGCAAAAACAACACACACACAAAGAATCCAAGAGAAGCAATATGCAAGAGTGGTGAGAGAGCAATGGTGAATCACGGGTCCCTAGCTCCAGTGGCTGCCTGGAGTTCAGCACACCCAGCACTCTGCCAAAATGCTCTCCTGCTCCTTCAGAAACACCAGTGCTGGGATTTGGCACTAGAGCCTGTGCAGGCTTTAAAGCCATAAGGGAAAATATGACTAGGATCTATGTTCAGAATTGAAGGTGTCTTGCTTGTCCTTCAAGAAAAGATACAAGCAGGCTGCCCTTTTAAGGTTCTCTGACACCTAAAGCCCAAGAGGACGACTGGGGTTTCATTCATTTCTATGGCTCCCCGCCATGGATCTCAAAGCACACGGATGCACCAGAACTGCTCACCTCACCTTGGCAAAAAAATGGTTTTCTCTTCATTTCACAGATGAGGAAAACATGTCAGAAAGTAAAGTAATGTCTTGTCAAGGTCACAGAACAAAGCAGAGCCATTGGTCAACTGCATGTCATCTTGTGTACAGAGGTTACACAGAAGACATGAAAACAATCTTTTTTTTTTTTGCTAGTACAAATGACCTTTCATAGTTATCAAAGCCCACCAGGACAGCAAGTGCAAAAAAAAACCCAAACCAACCAAACAAAAAAAAAAAAAAAAAAACCGTGAAACCAAACCACACAAAAAACCAAAAAAGAAAACAAGGCAGCCAACCAGCACAGGACCGTCATCCCGGGCAACCACACAGAGAGCTGGTCTTCTTAAAGCACAGCACATGGAAAAGGAAAAAAATAGAAGAATGGTCATCCTTCGTACTTCCTAGACAAAACTTATATTCCTTGCACTTAGAAGCTCCAGCTCTTTATTTGGTTACCTTCTGTACGGCAAATCATGGAACTTCCCCACCACCAGCTGGAGACTATTCTGTTCTTGTCAGTATTGCCACACTACATGACCTAGGTGCATTTTCCTCCTTCTAGTGAGATGTGTAAGGAATTTGGAGCTCCCAACAGCACAGTATATAATAACCCAGTGGCTGTCATAACACTGTTCAAACATATATGGTCATGCCATGGCAAAAGAAGATAAAGAACAAGAAAACAACAAGAGAAACAAGAATTATTAAGATAAAATCGTATTTTAAAATGTAGAAATATTATAAAAGGTAAAATTCTAATTCTGCAGTATTCTGACTACACAGCTGATGTCACTAAACCCAATATTCTTTACAACTTCAATGCCTATACAAGGCATACAGCAGGATCCTTCACCTGTCTTTGAAATGTAGTCACCTCTGCAGCAGAATGTGGCAGTTGCTTGAAAAGTCAGGGCTGTATTACCCAAAAGCAGAAATAAAACAGAAAAGCAACCGCTCTCTAGTCTAAATTGCAAAGGAAATACAAGGAGGAAGAAAGCCCTGATCTAATTCTGACTAGGACTAGCATTCCCACTTTTGCAAAATGTGCTATGAGATACTGAGCAAGCACAAAGTAGCTTTCAGAGGAGGGCCCTTTTAAAAATGTCTGAGGAAACTATACCTTTAGCAGCATCAGTCTGAGCAATGTTTCAAAGAGCACAGAGACATGTATCAAAAAAGACTGACAGGGTTCAACAATAACATTAAGTTTCTCACGTCCAGATCTCATAAGACCATTGGGAACTCCTAAGAACAAGTACCAGGTGAACAGACTTTAACATCAGTTTTGGAGATCAATGCAAACTATTCCAAGTTGGGAACAGTTAATATAGTGCACAGAATAAGAAGTGAAAGCACCTGATCAGAAATTGTTTCATGTAAAAGCATGCAAAGGATAAGTCAAATAGCAACCTCATTTTGAGGAAACAGTCTTTGTACATACCCAATTTTTTCTGTGTTCAACTCCTGAAAACTGTGCTTTCTCAGAAGAGCTACAGAGTCAGCACAAGGAGGGAAAAGCCCAATTATGATCACTTAAAACTACAAGGGAGTGAGTATAGATGCTTCGATTTCTGAAGAGACAGCTTGAGATAATTTAAGCAGATTTCACCATCCTTTAAAAATAATTAATCATTGTTAATATCTCTGAGGAAGGGAATGTAAACATTAAGGCATACAGCAGCACTAGTCTTTGCCAAAAAATTAGGCATTGTTGATAGGAGAATAAAAGCAAGCCACGGAAAGTAGACAGACTTCTAGCTTTTCACCTTTGCGGAACTTAATTGCAACCTTAATTTCAGATCTGAGTGAAGTTCATTTTACTGGATCACTGACTGCTCTGTACAGAGCGATTTTTTCCCATTTTGTTAAAGCTACCAACCTTTGCTCAAAGTAATCTCCTGGTGATGGAGGAAACAGGAAAGGTCCTGCTTTGTACTGGGGAATGGGCAGTGCCAAGGATGGGGAATTTGTTTCCTATCACAAAGAAAAGGCAGGATTGCAGGAACATAGAATCTTGAGATGAGGAGTAAGTCACACTGGAGGAGCAGCAAGGACATATGCGTTTTAAAAAGGGTAAACTGCTAGAGCTGTGTCTTTGACACTGGTTTGCACAATACCTGCCTATTTCATGGAAGCACTCTCTTGATTTGTCCAAGCATTTGCTCTCATTTGCTGATTTTAAAAAAGATATAACAGAAGGAAATGCTTCATAAAAATAACAGAACTTCTAAGAATTGATTCAGGCCTGAGAGTTATACCTACAAGATCTGGTGATTGCTCAATACCAGTCCTCACAACAGACCTACACTTTTTCCTGTGACTTGTACAACAACCTGGGCTAGCCTAGGCCCCACAAAGTGAAAATGAAGAGAAACTACCCCGTGCCAACCACTGCTCCCATAGCTGCAGTGCAGTCCCTGCAGGCAGGGACAATCTGCACAAGGCATCACACATCGCCTCTGTGCACCCCTGCTCCACAGCCATTAGGCACAGAGAGAGAACAAACAGCTGGAGGAGAAAAAGAGAAAGCAAATTAATTAATTCATCACTAAGACAAAACATGCACAAATCTCTTCGTTTTATCTGTCAACCAGAGGCACGCATTATTCATCAGCTGAGGCAATGAGGATGTGGAAAGAGGGGCCGTGAAGTCACTGCTGCAGGCTCTGGTAAAGCAGCTGACCCAGCACGGTGCAAAATAGCTCAGGGGAGACAAGAGGATTCAGCACATGGGAACCTTCAATAAACACAGTCCCAACTTTGTTCCTCCCTCTGTTTCACAAGCTCCTAGTGAAACAAAAAGGAATCATGGCTTTCCCTTCCTATTATTCGGGGATAAAGATTCTGCCAGTCTAGGAATGTCCTCACATGGAAAAAAGATTTGTTCTAACTTGCTGAAGTCCCCTGCCTGGCCAGGCTCACTCCCCTGCTGACAAGGAGGTGAACCTGTTAGAAAGACTTTCTCCTCAAGAAGATGAGCTGTGCCAAATTTTGCATTTGCAGGTTGCAGCCCAACTACCGGAAATCATCAGCTCAGAGATTTCAGAATTAACTCTCATAACACCAGCACAGTAGCGACTGCCAGATCTGGGTCCGGTCCTGCTCAAGATAAGCCACAAGGTTTTCCACTGATTTTAAAGGGGCACTAGACACAGACTCCAAAAAATTGTTCACTGCTTGTGAGACATTTATTTTTCCTCTATGCTAGATATTAATTTGCTTCTTCAAACAGATTGAAATCCACTGGGATGTAGAAGAAAAAAGGAAAATATGTTTAATTAACATATTTAATTAATTATATATATAATTATATATATATAATTATATATATATAATTATATATATATAATTATATATATATATATATAATTAATATATTTAATTAACAAGACTGAGTCCCGGTGGTCAGCACTGTGAGGCTGGAAGACAACACATCAGGGTGGCCATGATCCTGATCTGATTCATTCCAAAACCAGTATTAATGTAGCCACCAAGTAGAGCAGAAATCAGAATGAATTTCTTATTTCCCTCTAAGAAAAACAAAGAATCAAAATCCCAGGAAACACAGAGAGTGCACAGCCTCCTTGGGATCTGACTCCTCAACGCTGTTACGGATCCAAGTTCCAAGGGCCTCTGTTGTGCAACAGTGAAAGAACACACAAAAATAAACCATGCGTGTTTCCAAGACCAGCTGTCTTTGTGGTCTCCTCTTCCTCTCTGGCACAATCTCTCTCTCTGTCCATCCCACTCACCCCCCTTATATGGCCAAAGGGGGTTTTCATGATGGCTTTGCTACAAGGCATAATGAGGAAAGAAAAAAAACCCAACCAAACAAAAAACCCCAAAAAAATGCAAAAAACCCCACAAAGAAACCAAACAACTCACACTGACTTATGCACTAGTCTGAGCTCCCTGAGCTCTCTATTTCTCTTGGTTCCTTTCTGCAATGAGGACACCAAAAAAACGCCTGTTTCTCATTGAAGTTGATAACAGCTTTTGCTCCTGGCTCTTAAATGAAGCTTTGCTTGACTTTCAAGGCAAATGGAAAAGCCATCAAGAAGAAAAGAACTATAATTTCTTGACCAGGAAATAGACTGTAGACTCTCCCACAGACTACTGCCTGCCTTTTACAGCGAAGCCAACCGCTATCACATTTTGTGACATCCTTCTCTCCTCTCCTCAAAAGTGACCTACAAGCCAGACTTCGCTATCCCCTTTCATCACAGGAGAACTAAGCTACAGAAGCTGGGCTGTTGAAAGCCCTTTGGGGCAGGGACTGACTGATCCCTCATATTTCTCACTTTAGCACAACAGGGACTCTCACATGGTCCTCAAGCATTGCTGCAAATAACAGGGCTCCTGCTGCTAGTGATTAATAACCCATAACTGAGTTTCACATGGGTGGTGCTTAACAGATGGTCTTGATGTCTGGCACGGCATTGGTTCCCTTCCCATGTGGGGCCTGAATGTTTCTCTTGCATTTCAGGATGGATGTGAACTTTGGAGCAGAAGTGGAAGTCTAATAGGCTCGAAGGATAGTGCCACTTGTGTCTGCAGAAATGACTGAACACCTCCCCCTCAACCTATTGCACCCAGTGCCACTTCAGTCCTGAGTCCTCGCCTCTGCAGTATGGTGCTGTTCTGCAGTGCCCTGGGCTCCCCCTCCCGCACTGCCAGAGCATCGACGACCTACCTTGCAGAACTCCCTGTCACCCTCTTCCAGTGCCCTCCAGCAGCTCTGCCAGAGCACCTCCTGCTAGCACAGCCCAGCTCTGCTGGTGCTCAGTTGTGACCTGCAGCATCTGCCTCCTGGCTTCGTTCCTGAGCCCTTTCCAATGCGCCTCGGCTCATACCTGCAATACCAAGCTTCTTCTACAATTCTGCCAATGTACCTAGAGATTTCAGTGGAGGTCCATTCATCACTGTGCCATTTGAACTCTTCAGACTGCTCTGCTAGTCGTCTGAGCACTCACCCGGGGCACTCCAGGTTTCAATATCCCTGTAACCCTGACAGCCCTGCCAGCACATCCTCATAGTCCTGCTGCAGCCATGTCATGCGACATTTCAACCAGTTGTGCCAGGGCTCTTCCTCCCCTTAGCTCTTCTTCAGTGTTCCTATGCCTCAATTCTGATACCAGTTCTTCTTCCTCTGGCCCTGCACAGATGTGATTCTGTAACTGAGTACTTCTATCATGGAAGGCCAGACCTGACCCTGACCTGGAGCCCTGGAGGGAAAGGGCCAGGCCCTGGTCTGCCTGCCTGCCTGCCTGCCTGCCTCTCCCAGCTAATATGACTGAAAGCAGAAGCTAAGGGACACTGGACAGAAGACAGGAGAAAGTGGAGATGAGGGAGAGCCCCCATGTCAGCCAGGCCTGGGCCAACTCCTGTCAAGGAGGGGAGACTTGGGAGAGCTGGGCAAGAGGCTGTGTAGGTCCAGCTGCTGAGCATTGCTCAGCATTTCAGAAGCAGGATGCTGGTCTTCTCACTCTCTCTTGGCATCTCTCAGACACCCTCTTACCGTTCTCCCAGCCTGCCAGAGTGAAAACCTACTCCCTATTATTTCCTGCCCCAGGGTTTCCCAGGAAGACAGTATCAGGTACCAAGCAAGAAACCAGGAGCAGGAATGAGACCTCGCCTTTTCCTTTGTACGCCCCTTGCTATCCTCATCCAGGAAGGCTGCGAACGCGCAGGCAGGGGAGGAGCGGCGGCAGCAATTCCCCGAGCCCCCGGCTGGCCTTCCCGCAGCAGGGCGACCGGGAAAACGAGGGTGGCCGGCAGGGAAGATACGCTGCTGCAGTGACCATGTCAGCCGCTACAAGCCAGGGAGTTAGTTATTCCCCGTCGCAGGACCCCAGCGGGACTGGAGCAGATGCCCTTCCGCCGTCCCGAGCTGTTCGGCGCTGCCGTCTGACACAGAGCGACCCGAGCCCGCCCCGGCCCCGCCGGCCCCCACCCTCCGTCCTGCTGGACCACCGGCCGGGGAAGTTGGCTCTGGAAGCGGCGCGTCCTCAGCCCCAGGCACTGCTCGGGGAGGGCGCAGGGGAGAAGTGGAGGGTTAACGGGGAAGGGAGCTAACGGCAGAAATGAGGGCCTGGGAGGACCCCCCTCCCGCGGAGACACAGCAATCGTCCCTGCTCCCCCTCTGCTGCTCCAACTGCTCTGCAAAAAGGTTAGAAAGAAACAAGAGTGGGAACCCACCGTGTCCTCCTCGGAGGGAGACAGGGGAGCGGTAGATAGAGATAGGCACAGAGTGGTGCTTGCTGCCGTGGAAGTGATGCTCATACTGAGCCTGAGAAACAGACGAGGAAGACGAGGCAGAAGAAGCCACGTTAGAGGAACTCCAAACAGAGCTGACGATACATCCCCAAAAGAGGGAGCACATCCACAGGGTCCAGGCGGGGCGGCGTCCCGGGCAAATGCTGGGGTCTATTCTCAGGTGCATGGTCAAGGCACAGGACACCTACAGACGGGCAGTCTGAATTCCAGCCAGGGAGAGAGAATAACGTTCATGATGCCAGGGGACCCATGCTAGCAGAAAGGAGAGTCGCTTCCGAGGCTCTAGGGGTGTGCGTGTGTGCTCAAGAGGAAAAGAGGCAGTGTGTGTGCGAGAGAGCGAGTGCTAGCAGGGAAGGGGAGGGATGGGGGAAGGTTAGTAACCACACAGAGACGAATAAGACGCGCCGTTTCCCAGGACTGGATCTACTGTGGCAGGAACCCCGCGGCCGTACCGAGCCTCCAGGAGCGCGCAGGAACGCCGCACATGTCCGCGCGAGGGTCCTGTTCAGGTTCCTCCAGGATCACGGGGTCCTTGAGGACTTTTCCCTGCCTGCGATCCCTGTCTCTCACTTTGCTGAGAGGGACTACTGAAAACGAAAAAGAAGAAATAAGCCAGAGACCCCAGGTAAATTTTTGATTCTTTTTTTTTTTGGTTTTATCCCAATTCCGGGGGGGTTTCTTTTGCTTCTCCACTAGCAAGTGTTGCAATGCAGAACTGCTAGGACAGGCACACGCGCACACACACACAGAGCGATCTAGATTGTTATCCTCCTTCCACCGAATCCAGGCGACCGAGCGCTCAAGCCGATTAACCCTGCGCAGCCGTCGAGTGCATCGCCAGGTCCTCCCGGGCGGGCGGGCGCGTTGGAGCAGCCGGGCGGGCGGCGCGGTCCGGGCGCGGAGCGAGCGAAGCCGGGGGCGGGTGCGGGCGGCCGGCGCCAAGTGCGGGCAACTCGGCGGCGCAGGTGAAGCACAGCCGGGGCGGCCGGGGGAGCGGCTCCGCCAATGGGCGAGCCGCATGCAAATGTCCCGGCGCCGGCGAGCCAATGGGGGCGGCGGCAGCGCTGCGCAGAGGGACTGGCTGGCTCCGGGGGGAGGCGGGGCCGCGCGCGGCACCGCCCCCGGCACCGCCCCCGCCATTCATGCGCTCGTGCGGTCCCGCGCGCCCCCGGCCCCGCGGCCCCCGGGCCGGTGCCGCCGGCAGCGGGGAACACCCGGCTCCCGGAGCCGGCCGCACCCGGAACCGGAGCCAGGCAGCCACCGCCGCCCGGCAGCCACCGCCGCCCAGGCGCGCCCACGGCCTCTGCCCGCCCCAAGCAGCCCCTGGCGAAACGCGCCCAGCCCGTCCGTGCAGGGACGGGACCTCCTCCCGTGCCGCCGTCCCACTGTGCCTCGGGGGCGGCCGGCACGGGGAGCCCTCGGCCGCGGCACGGGGATGGATGCGCTGAGGTAACGCCGTCCCCCCGTGCCGCCCTGTCCTGGGGCTCGTCCTGCGGCCGCAGCTGCTCAGGAGCAAAGAGAGAACCAGGGGTAACCTCGCTCTTGAAAACGGGATCCCCATGGCTCTTACAGATTTTTTTTTTTTTTTTTTTTAATGCTTCTGCAACGATAGGCTTAGTCCAAACAGGTGTATCCGCACTTAATCCTTGAAGAGTGAGGAATGCAGCCAGCTTGCAGCCCATAAATTAATAAACAAATGCAGTAGCATTATCTAGTAATTTACTATCAATTTGCATGGCAAAAATCCCCAGCCACGCTGGGGAAGGCAAGCACCAGCAGTGAAGTGACTTACACAGGATCACTCAGGGAGTCAGTAAGGAGCTTTGGAAAAGGAGCCAGCCACCGCCAAGACTCACCTTGCACTGCACTGCCTCCCTCCTCTTCATTTATTCATACAAACAAATAAATTATTTATGACTGTAAGTTTTCCTGTTTTCCCAACTAGAAGCATGTTTGTAGGCGTGCACATGTGCTTCTGAAACCTGCTGTTTGACTCGAGTCTTTCCCTAACACTGAGGTGCAGTGTTTTCAGTCATTGATCTCAATTTGGTACAACATGTCACTAACTTGTAATGATCAACCTGAGTTGCACGCCTAATACTTTTAGCTGAGCCTGATATGCTTGTAATTTATTGTCTAGTAACTTATACTATAAGTGATCTAAATTAGGGGCTAAAGCAGTCAGAAATGCTTTGGTGTTTTGCAGGGTTTAATCAATGATTGTGAAAAGCAAGAATGTTATCTTCACATTTATCTGACATCTGCCACCTAAGAATCTCAGAGTGCTTTAAAGTCTTTTATTAATGAAGCCATTCAACACCTTTTGGTATTACTTTGCCATTCTATAGATAAGGAAACAGAGGCTCAGTCACGTTCAGCCAGTGAGTGACTGATAGACGTGGGAACTGAACAGACACTGAGCTTCTCCATCTCAAGCAGTACATGCTGTTAGTATAAACTAACTTGATGATTTGGTGGCCATTTAAGAGCCTTAAAGTGTGAATGTCAGCTTTCCTCACAATGGGGCACACAGGTGGAGACAGGACTGAGTAACCTGTAGTGCAGATCCCTCCTGGATGGCAAGTTTGTGGTACCATACAGAGGGCACAGAGCAGTTTTATCTCTGCAAGACAACTTTTCCTGGCCGTGAGTTTTGTTGAGGAAACTGAAGTTGCTGCCCAGAAGGATCCTGTGAAGAAGCTCCCTGCTCCTAACTACTTGGGGGAAGGGGGGAATATAAACTGGCATAACACCCTTGGAGGGCTGCTGACCCATGAGTCAGCACCCTTGAATCCCTCATCACAGAAGTCCTAATTTTCACACAGTCCACAGACAAAGTACTCTGAAAAATTTATTGTGTAGTTAAGCTGTAGGGAACCTGATTTAGGGGAAAATGGGAAGGACGTGTATTAAATACACATCACTGAGTAGCTGATTTGTAAAATAAAGGAAATCTGAATGAGTTTCAGACCCAGATAGTTATAAGCAGTGCAACAAAGATCTGCCTCCCATCATTTTACTTTCTGTTTTTTCTGGCTGAAGCATTACAAAAAGGACAGAACATATCACACATTACAGGATCAGTCAAAGGGGCTACAGGTCCTACAGGTTTAAACATTGAGGACTCAATGCTGCTTTTCCAGGAGGGAGTGGTGGAAAATTCATTAATTTGTGTGGAAAATAAATATGTTTTAGAAAATGCAATTCTAGAGATAAGAGCAGGGGAACTGCATGGATACACTCCTCACCCCTCTCCTGCAACTATTTGCCCTGTTACTGAAAGAGAAGAACACATAAGAGGTTGTTTCATTGACTAAACTCTGGTAGCATCCTTCAGCTTTTAATTTCCCTTTAATAGTCCAACAGGCCACATCCTGTTCTCCATACTCAAGCTCCTGTTCATGCTGGCCACCTATGTCTTGGGTTGCTGTGGGAGGCAGAGCCCTCAATGGACAATAAATTACCAAGCTCCAAAACAAATCACTGATCCTTTTCCTCATTCAATCTGCCACCAATCCTCCCCCACATGCAGAGCTACCAGCTTAGGTGCTAGTAGGACATACAAAGGTGAGCATCACTTCAGACTGCCCTGGCCAGAGACAGAAAATGCCTGGGCAGTCCATGAACAGGAGAAATAGAGTGGCTGTGTATTGCCCCTCTGATGGGGATTTGCTCTACATTTTGTCTACCAACCTTCCTTTGCTGCAAACTGCCTTAGGGAAAAATGAGATGGACCAAGAAAACCAAACGCTAGGAGTACACCATAAAGATAAGTAATGAAAAAAAGGAAAGCATGTGAAGCTAGCTATAAATACATCATAGGATCCTGGTGACACCATAAAGTACTGGAACTTCACTCTGCCTTGCTTTATTAGGTGTCAGTGGATGTATTTACTGCCCTGTAGTTCACAGGTGACTCATTTATTTAGCAGCACCACTTCAGGAAGAGGGCAGATTTCAATTGCAGTTTTCCTCTTGGGTGGCAAGGGCAAGTTTGTACTCAGAAGTGACATTTCAACATTTCCACCAGATTTACTTCAAAAGTAGCTGGCTTTGTTGTATTCATATTAGTTTAATTAATCTGGGTAAACACAGAGTCTTTCTAAATGCTCTTGTGTCTTCAGAACCAAGACGGATACCTTAAAGGATAATGGTTTCTATGATCTGTTGATCCCTACAGATATGAGAAAAGTAGTCGTATTTCCTGCATAGCTGTTTCGTTTACTGAAAGAGCAGAGTGCCACTATATTCTAAAAAAATGAGAAATAGTAAAGCAATTGTTTCTGAGTTTGAGAATCCCAGAAAGAGACCCAGAAAGAGTCATCTTCAAGGCCAGGAAAAGTTTGTACTCCATCGTATTTGACAGAGCAAGTGCAACTTTCTCTATGTTTCCTATTAAATCTTAGCTGTTTATTACTTTGCTGCACTCAGAACTGAAAAATCAGTGCTGTTGTAAAATCACTGATCTCTCAAACTGGATCCAATGGGGAAACTCAATTAGCATTTATCAATACAGGGTGCCTTCCAGAGAGAGGACAGCTTTGCCTCCACCCCGTAGAAGCTAACAGGTAGAGCGTTAGTCAGTGCTTTGCTATATAATAAGGTTAAGAGAATAAGGTCAGCTAGAACAGCCTGTCACCCAGAAGCTTTTCCCAGACAGAACTGTTTCTCTCAAGGTTCAAAACAGTTCCATTATTTTTTTAATGTACTTTTCCAAAAACAAGAAGGAGGGTGAAAACAGGTTTCGCTTATGATGTTAAAATAGTGTTTTAAATAAAATAAAATAAAATAAATCAGAGGGAATTGCATGCTGTAGAGAGCTTAGGACTGGCATTTAGACATCTTTGTCTTTAGCAAGCTACTTCAAATTCTGCTGATGACAGCAGTGACCAAAAATCTGCAAAGTTCCTCAGCACTGCTGGCAGAATTAACTGCTCTGAGACTAGTCCCTGGTGCCCCACCGTCCTTGTCATCACTGCCTCTCTGCAGGCAGCCTCAGGAGGCAGGACCCAGCAGCACCAAAGAATTATCAGTGTTTGCTCATCCAGAGCGAAAGGGGAGGGTTGCTCCTGAGCAGGGCTGAAAACTACACACACAGCTGCTGTTATGCAGTACCTTTTCTTGTGTGCAGTACTTTTTTTTGTGTATAACCAAGTTGCTGCAGTCTCTGTAGTTCTCAGTTTTATTCTGTATCTGGAGTGGGGGGAAGGGGGGGCGGAAAGCAACCTTTTCTCAGGGCTTCTGTGCTTTCCTTTAACAACCAGTAAGTCCAGTTACCTACAAAAGTTGAGGCATATGCCTTACATGTTACCTGTAACATAGGGCAGGTATTCTCTTTTCTGCTCAGCTCCAAGGGACCACAGATTGCCGAAAGCAACTAATATAGAAGCTTTAGAGCCTAGTTTTGTTCTCATTTGTGTCAGGGTGAATAAACTCAACAGAGCCAGTAGATTGACATCAGTGAAGGGAAATCTGCCCCTTGGTGTTAATTTGTGAGGAGGGAAATGCAAGTTGATTACAAGCAGTTAGTCTGGGCCAAAAGCAATGGCAACTACTGGGACACAAACTCAGTTCTGTCAAACATCCAATTTAAGGGCCAAAAATCTTGCAAAGTTCAGATTTTTGTAACACACCTAGAGTCCTATGTTGGTGGAAACAAGCAAGAACAAGAGCGTGGGCACACAAATACAGCGACATATCTCATTTTGATAAGCATTAATCAACTATAATTGGGAAAGAGGCAATGTCAGGATTTGCTAATGCAAACTGACAATAATATGTTAAAATTGCCCCTGTTTGCTGGATAATGTATAAAGGATGATCCACTGTACTCAGCACTATGCAAACTAACATAAGCTGAGAGTCCCTTCCCTGGAGAGATTACAGACTTGCTGGAAAGGCATGAGCCAACATATGTCAGAACAGCTTTATGAGCAAACAGTACCTTTTTTTGGCCAAAGTCTGCTAGTCTGTGAACCTAAGAGAATGGAAAGGCTTAGATACTGGCAATGGTGCCTTCACACAGGAGTGTCTAGTCCATGCTTTCAGCCCTGAGCGTGGGAGTTCTTCACTCCATCACCCCTGGGAATTCTCCTTCACAGAATGTGCTGCAGAGATACCCCTGACTACCTGCACAAGACACCAGCAAGCATCCCCTTTCCTAAAGCTGCCTCAAAAATTAGGACAAAATCCTTCTCACACTTCAGACCTCTACCAGATCAGCAATTATGAATGGGCTTTGTGTTAAATAAAGGATGCTCAAGTTTAGTTTACTTCAATCATCATGAGGAGGTTCTGTTATTCAAGTATCAACTGTCTCCCCTTATGTCTCACCAACACTTTAGTCCCTGCCTCTGGGGTACTTTATCAAAGTGGGCTAACCAGACTCTAGTCTGCCCTTCAGCAGTGTTCTGACAGGCAGACTCTCATCTCACAAGAGAAAACTGATCTTCTGTGGCTGCAGAGGTTTTTCCTCCAGGAAGATTGGAATTGCATCTATCTCTGTTACTCTCAGTGGAAGCTGGGCTCAATGGCAGCTGCTAAAATCTTGTCAGGCAGAGAAACAGAACCTGCTTCGACTTCTTGTATCACTTTCGGCAATGTGACTTTTTATCAAAGGTTTGTTCAGACTCAGAAAGATTAGAGAAACCAAAAGACTGGCTGAGTTTGAAAAATTCAGGGTTACCCACTGCTTGACCTTAGATAATTATTGAATCACCAGTGAATAAAAAGAGCCCAACAGTTTAATTTTCTGATGGTTGTGTCACAGAATTCACACTTCTGTACCTCTACTACCTATGTTTCACTAAGTACACCAGTATAAAATGGTAGTGACCTGTAGCATGTGCCTAGAACTGATTTCCATCATTCGTAACAGCCCCCTCTTACAGACCTGATTTTATGTTGAGGCAAATTCATTTCTAGCCTAACTGATACTGATAACAACTGATACTATGGATGCATGTAGCTACTATGGTTATGGGAACAAAAAGATATGTGTATCTTGTTCTCCTTATGTTTGGAATCAGTCTTGGCAAGTCTAAGGTGAAGGGGAACAGCCTGTTTCCAGCCTAGGTGTGAGCCCTGCCTGGGATAACACATGCTGTGATCCCTTGCCTTCAGTGACTCTCACAGCAGCAAGAGGTTAGATGCACCAGCAGATCACAGAGGAGGATGTGTTGCCTACTGTAATTTTGGCTGTATCTATTCTGCAGATCTAGATTTAGATCTGGAAGGTCTGAAAGCCCAGTGCCTTACACACTAGGGCAAATATTAGCACTGCAGAACTAACATCTATATCACGAATTCTTAGTGTGGAACAGCTGGGAAATAATTTTTAAGAGTTCTGCATTCTAAAATTTAAATAGCACCTGAAAGGCTGAAGTAGAAAGACACAGAGAATAGACGGAGCTAAAATACCTGCTGAGATAAATAAGGAACCATTTTAATTTTACCCATGAAAGCAGAAAGAAGACTTATTTTCCTTTTGCACTCAAAGAAATCTTATCTGACACAGAAAGGAAAAGCTGGAAAAACTGTTGCTTTTGCTCCTTTAAACTGACTTCTGTACTAATGAAAAGCGAGTTCTCTAATACACACTGTGCACAGACTCCCCTCTGCTTCTCTTCTCTCTTCCATCTATCATCTTGCCTGGCTTTTGCCTGTAATCACCTGTTCAACTCACAGCAATAACTGCCAGGTGACTGTTGTTTGCTGTGGTCATCCAGCCACCAAAAAAAAAAAAAAAAAAGAATTAAAAGCAAGAAAAGCTATAGGGGGGAAACCTTTCAATGACATGAGTGTCTCACCACCTGACAAAGAGTGAAGTGATTCCAGCAGCCAAGCCTCCTTGCGTGGGAGCTGCTGGTAGGTGTAATTTCCTAAGATGTATACCTTGTCAGTGTGCAGGAGATGAAGAGACAAAGAAGGTCAGAGCAGCCAAAGCTAAAAATTGGAAGGACAAAAGAAGACACTGTGGAGAACAATTCTTCTGCTTTTAACCCTGAAAGAGCCCACTTTGCATTGTCTGTGTCAAATTACTTACTGGCTAAGGTGTAACAAACAATAAGCTGTTAGATGGCCTTCTCCTTGCCCAAGATCTTGTGCAATGATGAAGAATCAATTCTCTGGAAGCAATAAATACCAGTGTTCAACTTTATCAACAATTTTTTTTTCTCCTTCTCACAAATCTGCCATAGTCAAAGAAGTCACATGTGACATCTATTAATTAAAAATGCATTAATCAGGATATAATTAATCTTAACTTTCCTTCTGCCCAGATATAAACATACTAAAATATAGTAACTAACAGCAGTATATAATGTATTGCAACACTCTTATGGTATATATAAGCATCTCACTAACTATGTGAGCAACATGACCACCAAACAGGCAAACAACACATAGTTATTTGCTCATAGGAGGCATCCAGGTAACAAAAAGTTGCAACAAAGGACAAGATAAACACAATGGATGCAAACAAACAGGCATCCTGCTAAACACACAAGAAGCATGTCTGGAAAAAAAAGAACAAGAGAAGCAGCACCGTTGGCAGCTGAAGATCCCATTTTTGGGAGACTGAAATAGCATTAAAGAATCAAGTATGTGAAGGGTAATTGGATACGGAATATGACAAGCCAGCATCACTTCCAACTTCTCTCATCCTTCTCTACTTCTCACCTCTTCTTCTGCGTCTAAAACCACCAAGGACTGTAGCTGTCAGTGCTAAGTGTAGAGAATCAGCTCTGTGGCACTGTATAGTCACAGTTAATTTAGGACATAAATGTTAAAGAATAACAGTTCTGTAGTTCTGTATATAAAAAAATAATTAATGATAACAATTGAGAATTAACCATTAGCATAAAGTGTGTTGCTACTCAATGAGTTCAGTAAAGTTTTGATTTAAAGTTTAAAACTTATTTACCAGTGTTCTAAACATTCCCTTCCTAGCGATCTGTAATTCCCCAACATACATATACACACATTTTCAGTTGCAATATTGAGGTCTGATATTTCTTCCCTATCATACAAGAAAGATTGTTTCCTTCCTCTTTACAGATACTGTGTACATATTTGAAGACTTTTGCTATGTCCCTCCTCCCTAGACAAGGACATTTACTGTATTGTTCCTTAGAAATCTGTGGGGTTTAGACTCTGCTCATTATTGCTGGTTTCCTAGAGACTTTTTAAAAATATCTACATTTTTCTTGATGTGCAATGTCCCAGACTGGTTGCAGTCCTTCAGATAAAGTCTCATGAGAACTGCATACATAACAACAATTATTTCACATACCTTGAGGACGATACTCCTGTTTACATTTCTAGTAAGGTGTTTGTCCCTCTTGCACTGAAGGAGAGCTCGTATTAGCACTCTGCTAGCTAGTTCCAGTTATATATTCTGTGACATGGAAAATACCACTAAGCCCTGGTCCACAGGTTCCTAGGCCTTCTGCACCAAGATTTTTAAAAGGTTTTGCAACTTTCAGGAAGTGCAGCTTAGGTCACTGCAGTATTATGCTGAGATGAGTAGTTACACAGCATCAACTACCTGTTCCCTGCTGATATATTTAATACTAGCAAGGACAGGCCCTGGCTGCAAGGCATGCAATGCACCCACACAAACAAATCAAACAGATGGAAGCAGAACACACTCTAGGTCCATTCGCAGCACTGATCAGAGACCTTACTGGGATACTAGTCTCCAGCAGAGAAGCTCAACAAAAGGACAATAGTAAGAATAAATATAAAGAGCATGAACTGCTTTAAAAACATCTCTCTTCTTGTGAAGCACCTCCCTCTCCTATTATTCCCCAGGGTCTCAAACTCCACCTACACAAGCTCCCCCAGCACTGAAGGTCTCCTGAGGCACCAGCAGTTTCCTTGACTTGTATTATCCTCCAACTCACATGTGATTCAAAGAGTGTTCGTACTATTCACATGGATGCAAAAAGCCAACTTCCTCAAACTGAACACTTCCTTTTCCCAGCACCCTTGTCTTTGAGCAAAACGGGAGGGAAAGCACCCAGCAGCAACAAAATCCCACGGGAGCTGCAAACACCACCAGAGCAAGTACAGTCATCAGGAGTACAACAGCTTTAAGCACCAGGCAGCCATGAAAATTGGGACATGGAAACAAGGGGAAGGAGTAGCAAACTCCCTCACTGGTAGGCTGTATACAACAGATCAGGCATGAACTGCTACCAACATGGATGTACAATCTATTGCATAGAACCAACAATAAATCCAGCTACTGATTGTAAAGTGCCAAGGAAAAACTAAGAACAGTGATGCAGGAATTACACTTAGATGCATACAAACACATGTGCATGCACACATGCACACATTTCTGCTTTGCTCTCTCCTCTGTAGCCTCTTTATCTCTTCCTCAGACCATCAGCCAGGGACAACTACAGAAGAAACAAAAAAAAAAAAAGGGAAAATAGTGAAATGCCTGCATAACCTGTAGAGGGAACTCACTTGAAGAACTTCATTATTTCTTCCATCTGAATTTTGAATTGGTCATACAAAAGCCATCTGCACCCTGGACCAATATATCCCTTAAGTCACCCCTTAAATTATAATTAGGTCTACACAGTTTTAATTAGATGCCACATTTCACCCCCCTCGCCTTTTTATTAGTCACCTAAAGTGAGCACTCAGGATAGCAACTCACAGTCTGTCACTGACTCGTCCAGGGTACTGGCAGAAGTATGGTGGGTACTGTGAGGGTGAAAGAAATGTGAGTGGTCTTCAGGATGACTAACTGTGAATAATTTTGTTGCTGTCTTTATCTCTGCATTCTGACCTCCTCCTGCACAGAAATCTGAAGGTAGCTATTTTGTGACAGCCCAAGCTACCAAAAAAAACGTGAAGAGACAGAAAAGCGGTATGTGAGAAACAGAATAAGCAGATATACAGGTGCTCTGTATAACACATTTTCTTGCACTGAGATGCTAGTTACCCACTACCAGCCCATACACTAGGTGTTATCATCAGAAATGTAGCAGCAGGCAGATAAAACAAGGGCATCTGATATTCCTGGCTACCTGAAAAAATGTTTGTTCTACAAGCAGCAGAACTACAGAAATAACTGGTTAGGAAATGAGGCTTTATCCCTTTGTTGTACCATGTGTGCCCTCCCCTATTCACCACAATGTCACCACATGACCTTCGGTTCCCCCTGCATTCTCTCACACTCCCTCCTCTGACACGCTCAGAGTTTTGTCGTATTTCCTCATCCCACTGCAACACCTTCCACTTCTTTTCCTTCTCATTTCTTGCTTTGGCCGTGGAGGAGGCGGTCTGTGTTGATGCAGGTTCAGAGTTGCAAACCTACCAGCTGGTGGACCAGCCCTTATGCCTCATCAGGGATGAGGAACAGGTTTTGGAAGAATTCAGTATCTCTGGGGCTTCAATGCTCCTGTCAAATGTGGTGGCTGCTGGACAGGCAATCAAACGGGTGATGGCCAAACAGAGTGGTTGTAGAAGCATAATTTCCCCAGAACAACGGACTGAAATAACACTATATTTCCACACTGGTACAGTAAGGTCCAGAAGGAATCCTTCAAATGTAAGTAATTCTATGCCCCTTTGATCAAGCATTAATCTCCACTAGAAATGGGAGATTTCATCTAGCACTGGCAACAGGACCTAGTCCAGAACCCAAAGGTAAGGTGCCTCTCTTCCCCACCTCAAACATTGCTTCTGTATCAGAGCCAAACGCTGAACAAAACTTGCATGGGAAAGAGAAATAAATTATCTAATGCAGTTTGAGGAAAGAAGAAAGTATTACACGAAAGTAAATTTCAAAACCAGTAGAACAGCACATTTTCAACTTCTCTCAGGGAAATGGGTGGCCTCTGAGGGAAGCCCCCAAGCCATCTAATTATTTGTGGGTTCTTTGACCCATCCCCAGAAAGACTGCTGAGCTTTAAAACACTTTTAACAAAATTTTCATCTAAAGGAATGAAGCTATGAAAAACTTCTGCTTTCAACAAAGGATGATCTAATAATTTGGGTTTGGTTTGTTTTTTTTCCCCAGCAAGCTGTCTTTCAACAAATCACTCTCATTATTGGGTTTTCTCAGGCTGCTAGTTACAGGCTGAAAATAACACATATCCAGATGTTTATACAGAGCTTATCATAGCTTAGGTTACATAAATCATGGTAAAATAGGGTTAAAATCACACTAGGCAAAGCACTGAAACAACCAGACAAAAATCCTACTCCATCCAAGTGGGACAGCTGGCATTTAGCAGGTATTTTTACCTCCATCCATCTTCATTTTTCTCCTTCTCTCCCATCTTTGTAATTGCCCATCCCATCCTGCACAGTAACACACACAGGCTCACCCACTCACTCCCATTTCTTCTCTTGCCAAGAAGAGCATCCTGTGTGGGATTCAATCATTTGTTGTCCACAGAACTTCTGGTGTGTGTCTCTCTAAATAGCTGACATCTGGAGGAGCTATACCCTCCTTAGCACAATCAGATGCTGCTAAAGAACATGACAAAATGCCTCATTCTTAAAATATCTTCTCTCTCCCCCCTACTTCTTTCAAATGCATTTTTTTTCTGAGAGGGATATACAGTCCACTACATATAGTGACCAGCTTTCACAGCTGCTGCTCTCAGGGACATAAACCAATATGAAAGTATACACTGATAACAATCCATTATTTCTGCACTCACATCTATAACATAATCGCTGCTTTTTAGGAAGAATGTATCACTCTAGAACCCTGCTGCAGAGCTAGGAAAACAACCTGAGCATTTGAGTACTTTAATTACTAAACCCCAATTTCCTCTTTATTATTCAACAGACAGTTTTTAGATCAACTAAAACAGAGTTCACAAACCAGAATTTTCTAACTATACTAATGGGTTTCACTTAATGATTGTTTTTGCCTCACAAACAAATAGGGAGTCTACAAGAACATGATACTGATCCTGGTATGATTGAAAGACTGAAAGAAATGCAGAAGGGGGATAATGTTACATGGATTTCCAGCTTGCCTCAGTTTTGAATGCTTGATTTTGCAATGAAAATCCCGAATTACGCAGAGCAGAGTTGTTGCTGGCTTTTTAAACATTCTCTCACACACACATGCCAATCTATTCATGTTCATGTTTAATCTTTACTTCAGTGGAGTATACTTTCATTCAAAAAGTACAGCTAGCACATACCTGCCTCAGGTCACCGAGGCAAAAGAAATTCAAACAGCCAGCAAAGTGGTGCGTAGCACAGGTGCTCCTGAACTGATTAAGCTGCTGTTGCTAGAACACACACACCACAACCCTTTTCCCTTTTGGTTTATTCAAGGTACCCTGTCATTCTTCTCCAACCCCTTCCAAAGTGTTCTCGTTAGCAGGTTGAAAGAATTAAGTTAAGTTGACTCACTAATATTAATAGGTCTCTCTAATTCAATAGCAGCATGTTCAGAGAATGCCACCTGCCTTCTCTTTAAGCGAAAGATACTGAAACACAGCCAACACCTTGCCCAGCTGTTTCAAAAGCTAAAATTAGACACACCTGTTTTAACAGTTGTTTCAGCAGCTGGACACTGGGATTTGGATCATTCAGATTTACTCACAGTTTTTTCCCCTCAGAGCCAATAGTGCAATTTTAGTGTTTCATCCTGTGTTTAGAGAAATTTATGCTGCAGGGGATGGTGTGAATGAATCAAAAGAGGTCAGAGTGTTTCTCTTCCACATTGCTAGACCTTGCTACAATCCAAGAAAAATTGCCTTTTCAGTGGACTATGAGATCAAGATATACTGGTCTTGACCTAATAGTATACAAGATCTTGAACCATATATAAACCAATGTAGTGATAAGCTGCAGGTATAAAACAGCAAGTCTGTGAGATTTGTACTCTCCATTTGCTGCAATGAGTTGGCAATGCTCAGAGCTAAAGCCAGCAAGTGAATCCTGCCAACTTTTCCATTACTGCTTCTGAAGTAATCCAGGTAACATGCAAAACCCATTTCCCCAGCTTCTAAAGCACAACTGTCCCACCAGTTGTCTTCACATTCAATGTGATCCCCCACTGCAGAAACCTATGTCATGCTGGAAACAAAAAACACTGAGATGTTATGAAAGAACTGACTGTAAAGATAAAAATAAATAAAATCTTACTGAAATTACACTTTAAATACTTGCTGGAGCTGTTACCAAGCTTCTGTATCTGACCAAGTTGCTTGAGAATTCAAATACCTTGTCCTAAAAGGAAGGTGTAATTCCCTAAAATTCTGGTATTTCACCATCTAGTTCTGTTTGCCTTTTTCCCTGAGGCAAAATCAATTTATGCAGTGCTCTCCAGAGCCATTTATTCCCAACATAGCAGGAAGCCTTCTGGTGTGACTCTGGGACCAACTGGTAAACGGGATCAGGGAGATAATCTATGTTACAAAGAAGCATGCAAAACCAGGAATTCCATGAATTTGTATTATAACTAAAAGAAAGACACAAAAGAATTCTCAAGACAGTTCCAGAGTTACTGTTGGCCCCGTAGAGTTCACATATAACCAGAAGCCATAAATCTGTAGACATAAGTGCACTGAGGTATATAAAAGTAAACATGTCACAGAGTATATGCACATCATGTACTCCCCTGGAATGGGCACCTGAGTGCCCAAAGACAAAACACAGTCATGATACGAACCCAGAGAGGTAGGTAGCATGCACATCTATGGCGATCATTTATAATGTACATAAATGCATGCAAGCATACAACCATGGCCACACAGCTCTACAGCCAGGGAGTGGGTGCCTCAGAGCACACTGCACATCATCATCTTCCCACCAAAACACTGAAAATTTTCAAAGGGAAAGGGGCATGGGTAGGGAGGCTACTTGGCTGTCAAATCCAGTGATAAATGCTTGTCAAGAGTGTTTTTGAGTAAAGGTGCTTGGCGAAGTGGGGCCACCATGATCAAACTGCATGAATTGAACTCAAGAGCAGGGAAGACAGGAGAGAGACAGTGACACAAAGACTTTGCCATCTTTCTGGGAAATAATGAACAAATCCTTCAGAGTGATTACTCTGTTACACCTACTAGCCCTGCTCACAAGTCTGTATGAGACAAAAGATGCTCCTATCTTCCCTCAGATTAAATGTGCCCTGTAAAAAGCAATCAGAGATTGGCATGATAATTATCCTTCCTTATTAGAAAGCAAGCCCTGAACCTGACTGAATATGACTCCTCTGTCAAGGCCCTTTGTGGGCTCTAATAGTACTCAGCCAACATCAACAGGCACAACACTTCATGTGAACAGAACAAAGCAACATATCAAGTAATCTTGTCTTTTTAGTTGTTTTTTCTCTTCCAAGCCTGATGAGTGAGGTGGGAAGGTGCCAAATTCTTTTTTAACTTGTATAAATGCGCCTAAATGTCACAGAAGAGCCTTGTTATGTGAAAAGCTTCCCAAATGTTTTTCTCTCCCACATCTAAAATAGATTGCTCTTTTTTCTTTTTCTTTTTCTCTTTAATTAAAAAAGGCACACTTTCTCAGACCACTGCCTTTCACCATTCTGAGGGTCAGCCAACTGTAGGGACCCACAGCAGAGTTTTCAGTGTTCTCCTGGAACATCATACACCATAGTACAGGGTACACCTTTGCCCAAAGAAGCCAGAAAGAAGGGTAAACACATGGTAAATAGAAAGTTAAAAACTCTTCTAACAAGAGCATGAACAGACCTAAAAGGCCTTTCTGTGACAGAATGTACATGCTCCCCCCTTCTTTTGTTTTTTTAAATGCATTTGGAGCATATTCATTGCAGCACCACCATGGAAAAGGCAGTGCCGAGGCAAAACACTAGTCCTGGCACAGACAGGGCAGATAGGGCAACTTCATGTAAAAGGGATGAGTGGGAACAGCTCAAGCTTCCATACTAGTGCTCATATAGACATGACTGGTAGCTACAGCACGCTGAGAAGGATGGGTGGTCAATGGTCAATCATTACGGGAGCTTTGTGACAGCAGATGAGGGCAGACAGCACTGGCTGCTCTACAAACTGGAGAACTAGGAAGAACTGCAGAGCCCAACTGTACTTAGTGGCCTTAATGAATCAGCTACTTCCCTTTTAGTACAACCAACCGTGGTCATTTTGTCATCCCAAAGGTCACTCCTATCTCCTCAATCTAGCTCATTTCTTGGTGTTCTTAGTTAAAAAGCTCTGACTGCATTTTTGGTCTTACCAGAATGATGCCAGAAGAAGCATCCCATTTTGTTCTGCAGCCAAATACAAGGCTCAAAGAAATTATCACAGCCCATAGCCTGTTCAACAAAACATGCTGCAAAGTGATGCTACTTTGCAGTAGTAGGAGCAGAAATGTGTTAATGCATTATAGTATCCTGGACCACTGTCAACTGAGATGTGTGGTCCCAAAATGCAATAGCATTTAAACAGAAAACTTATTCTTCAAGTCATCACACTACAAGTACATCACAAGAACACAGAAAACACACACAACTACAGGAATGCTATAACTTAACCCACAAGAGCAGAGTCAGACACCGAATTTAGGACACCTGAAATCACAGAAGGGTAACCTTGGATACGCTGCAAAGGAACCCTCTGCAAGCTACCCATACATGGGATTCCACTGCAGCCTACCCCATTCTCAGCCTCCTTCCAACACCCAAACCAAGAGATACCTTGTACACTGGAAAAAGGAAGTATTTCAGAAGTAATTTTACTATTTCACCATCTGCCACAGTCTGCTCTTTCCCAAGAAGAAATGTGGGCCTTTCTATTCCAGGCAGAATCCAGAAGCTCAGACTAGTAAAACTACCATCCTCTGAAGTCTAAATCTCAGAGCTGGCCCCTAAGGTGCAACAAGAGTTATTTTTGACTTTTTTGTGTTTTAATATAGTACTGTTTCTTTTATTCACCTTTTCCTTTTGGATTTGGGTAAAGGGAGAGGAAAACTGGGGAGCAGGGGGCTGTTTTCATACTTTCATCTGTTGTAAATAAAAAATTTCTTTTCATAAAAATTAAATGAGCAGATACAATGACACTATATGCCTGCAGGAGCTCAGAATTTAAGATACACATCAGCCACCAGTGGCCTCAAATTAAATTACGCTCTAGCAATAAAAAGCATCTCACATTTAAAAAACAACCAGAATTCTTGATCAGTGAACATTTCAAAATCTCTGTTCTGGAGAGGCATACCCAGGTGTTTGCTAAGCAGATGTAGCAGAATGTTAATACACTGGAGCAGTGGTTAATTGCTGTGATCATTTAAATATGCATTTATTTGCCTTTGGATTGAGAAAATGAAAAGCTAAAGTGGAGTTGTTTTGTGGACCCAGTGCTAGTTACTAGCCTCCTCATCTAGGTAAAACTCAGGTAGGCAACAGTGCTCTCCCTTGCCTTATCTTAGCTTTCCTAAATCTAATCATCTCCACAGAAAACTGACTTGTTTCGTTGGTCTCCCCTCTCCTGTGACCACCTGCCTCTTTCCCTTTTCTGTTTTCCTTCCTTGTCTCCCTGTTCCAAGAACTGCACTGGGACAAGGAGCAAGAGTAGCACATGCATAACCCCATTTCTTTACCTTGCTGCTTGTAGCATTTCTCAATTTCAGGAAAGTTCCTTTTCATTATTGCTGGCTGGCACCTTATTTGCATAAGGATGAACTATGAAGCCATGCTACTTCTCCCCTTCTGCAATACCAGAGTCTCCTGATGAGTTTGAGTAGTTTTAAACAGGGTTATGCTTTCTCTTGTGCCCTCTTGCAAGCTTGGTGCTCTGCCAGGCAGCTGCAGAATGGCTGCACTGAATGTTGAATATTCCCTGTGCAGCAGGCTAACGGGAGCTCCGAGGGAGGAAGGCACAATCCAAGCTCCCACAGCTAAAGTCTTGCAAAAAGAATGAGCATTCCAACTGCCTTGAAAACGATGTATGCACACAGAGGCTTTGCACAACTTACAGCCATGTGATCCCCCACACTGTCACCTGAAGCCCTGCACACGATGTGAATTGCCACGCAAAGAGACATGCTCAACAGCACTGACCTGAACGCTACCAAGATCAAGCAGTAACGAAAAAGTAACTCCGCTGCCCAGGGTCGCCCTTTGCTTGCAGGGTTTGTTTTTATGTAGATATTCATATATTAGCTTAGTGGCTGGCACATTCAAGGGGATAGCAGGAGATAACCCATGCTGTTCCTTTTGGATAGGATTAAAAGCTTTTACACTAGTTCAGTGCTTCTTGAGAAAAATAATTGTCTCTCCCACAAACCTCAAAAGACAGGAGGTTGCAGTCTAGCTAGAAATGGTGACAACAGGCCTTCTTTTGGTACTTCTGCTCTAAAAGGAGCTGTGAAAAATAAGACGTATTTACTCATCTTCTAGGAATTAACCAGATCAAATATGTTTGACCTTCTGATGAGCAGGAAATGTTGGGATGCTCTTCGGTCAATGCTTAGACCTGAGAGAAAAGTTGAGGTCATACCCAGCTGGTCAGATTAAATTACAAAAAACTAAGTAGCTTAACCTCAGCAGCTCCCTTGCAAAAGCAGCTACAAGAACCCCTGGCCAGTGTGATCCTAGCAGCCCACAAATAATTCACCTCCACGATGCCCTCAAGCAAGGGGTACACATTTATAGTACGTCACACACTAAATACAATTTGCAGCCTGCTAGCAATGAGGAGGCCTACTGCTAACAAAGATTAGGGATCAGCACTTTTTTTTTTTTGTCAGTTGTGCCAGACATTCAGGTAAAACTCTACTTTTCCTGGGGAAATGGCCTGACAAGATTATGCAGTACCACTGACATCTCATTTTCTGTATGCTCACTAATTCAGCCTATTAACAAATTTCATCGCAGTCACAAACACTGGCATAAACAAATCTTTTCTAACGTTTGGCCAAGTTTTCCAAAGTTTTGTAAATCCCGCATCAGTTACAGGAAAATTAGGGTCTGCTAGTTAATAATTTATGTCAGACTCATGCAGAATACACAACTATGTAGCAGGAGAAGAGACTCTATTCTGCTCTGAAGCTGCTGCCTCCTAGACTGGAATCTCCCTAATGGAAGTGATGCACAAAAATACCAGCACACTCTGAGCAGCTCTGGGCCTATTCAATACAGCAGCAGAACACTTGGTTTTATTCTACCGCATAACCCTGGAAACATACAAAAATGCTGTTCCAAAATCCACAGCTATACAAAGAAATTGTGTTCTACATACGAATATTCTGTATTTGTAAAATGTATGGTATCAAACTATTCAAAAGGAATTTACTGCCAGAGAATACATAGAAAGGAAGCATTAATCACTCCAACTTATTGGAGAGCCAAGCTGAGGGAGAGGGACAAAACACACCACTGGTGGGGGCCAGGGCGTCTCTGTATGTTTCTACACAGCCTCTAATGACACAATCACACACTACCCTTTTTTGGCATGACCTTTCCTTCACTCCTTGCAACAAGAAGAATAATGCCTGTTGAAGGTGCCATTACTTGATCCTATGGTTTTCTTCATTGCTCCATTTGTGGCCCTTCTGCACACTACTAATTCTGCTCTGAAGAGTAATTTATTTCCACATGGGCTTTTCTGTGGTGCCACTCAGAAAAGCACTGGACTGTTTTGCAAAAACTAATTACTTTGGACAACACCTTTTTCAGGTGATAGACTCATTTTACAAATGCTGAGTTCAGGAATAGGGAAATTGAATCAAAATGTCCACTGGTATTGAACGTGCAGTCTCAGATTGTAAATTCTGCATACACAGAGTACTCAGCACCTTAAGGAACCTTACACATTTGAACCATAGCTAGTGCTGACTTCATTCCTGCTTTTAAGGGCTCAGTACTGTTTCCATCCAAGCTCTAGGATCTCAAGTAAGAGACCGGAACACAAGAAATGCATAATTCAGAGGTGACATGAAGAAAAAATTTTCTTAGTAACTTCCCCAGCATCATACTGTGTCTCTGGGGAAGAAAGGGATAGAAGAATGAGATGTCCCCTAATCAATGCTTTTCTAAAGAGGTATCCCTCCCTTGTAAGAATCTTTTGCTTCATTTGCTACACATCCAGCTTCAGAAAAATCAAAGTGGGCATCCTATGTACAAGGCCATCCATTTGCGAACAGATCTCGAGTGCCAGAAGCTCTTTTTCCTTCTGTGCACAGCATGGCTGAAAGTCATACAGGGGAAATAATGAGTAAAGATGTTACCAAACATCGTAGCACAAAGACCATAACCAAAGGATCACAAGGTTTATTGACACCAATTTTTAACTGCTTTACTTTGGATTGTCCCCAGTCCTTTCAGATTTGTTAAATAGGGAACAGCTTATATAAATATTTATATAGACAGATTTGTAAATACAGACATAAATATATATATATATATATATATATACACATAAAAACACATAGCCTTCTCTAAAACTTATTTAAACTTCCAGTGAGTTCCTTTTGATTTAAAGAGATGCTACCATATCCATCGGCATTTCTGTTTTACATTTTTTATTGAACAAATCTAGAACTGAAAACTAGATTTCCTTCAAATTCCCCTACCTGCATGATGCAAGGAAATGAAAATGCCTGTCAGCAAAAGTAATGTGTTTAATACCATGCCAGCCCTAAACATCAGTAGAGATTTCTGTGTATTGCAGATAATTCTATCACCAAGCCATATTGCTCTGTGGTGTGCTTTTATCTTTGCTGTAGGATAATATCAATATTTCAAGCACAAGCAAAGGAATGTTTTATGAAATTGATGTGGGAAAATACGGTGACAAGTACATAAAAAAGGGCAGAGAAAAATGTCAGGTAGTCATCATAAATGCCTTCCATTCCCACCAGAATTTGTCTAGTTTATCCAACTTTAATCAACAAGAAGAGGTCCACTGGGGCACCAGTGTCTTTGATTACATTTTCAGTGCCGAAGAAGAACAGCAAGCAAAATAAAGAAGAAAGCACAGGTAACGGGATGGGGAAACTGTCACCTACATCCCAGAAGCCTAGACCTTTACAGGCCAAAATCATATTTTGTTAAACTTTTAAATTAAATAAAAAGAAATTATTTTTAAAAGAAGGAAATAGAATGGGGGGGAAAAAAAAGTATTGAGCCATTTGCTGTACTGCACACATGCCTGATAAAGGCCAGATGACGCAGGGCAAAATTACTCAGGGAATAATCCCATGATGTCCTGAGCAGGCAGCTCTTTGGGCACTGCTGGAGCCTGAGCATGGAAGTGCCCAAACTAGAAGTTAACCCTGTAGGGCTCTGGCTGAGTGAATTATTCACCTCCTGCCTACGTCTTCAAAGGTACACAAGGTAGGTTTTCTGAGGAAAAACTCTCCGTTACAGACACAATTACACCAAGAAAAAAGGTGCTTTTCCCCAGTACAGCTAATTAGCTACCTGTGCCCCACATTGGCACAAGATCTAAGCTTGTTTATATAAGTTTTGCAAGTAACTCTTCTGGCAAATCCACCAACACAGATCATTTGTCATATTGTCTTTTTTCTTCCTCTGGGGCTTGCAGTTCCTCCCGGTTTGACAACAGAACTGATGACTATTATTTAACCCCTTTCCACATTAACACTGCAGCTGTTCAGCCAGACTGATTTGTTACTGTGGTTTGGTGTTAGGTACCTCGATATTCCTTTGTTGAACTGAGAATGCTCACAGGAAGCTGAGTTTCAGGAAAAGACCGACTGGCACCCTCTGCCATCAATTTTAAAACTGTTTCAAGTCATTAAAATTGAGGTAATCAAAACTACTAGTTCTGTAAATCTTGTCTGTTTTATTTGGAAGCAAAAGGAAATCTCGCAGCCCAATGTTTTCTAAAGTATCCTCCAACTCTACTGTCCAACTCAATGTTCTCCTGGGGACATTCGGATAGTTTTTAGTCCATCTGGAACAGTGCTCATTTCAAGCCCAATTTAATGAAATGCCTAAAAAACTCTTAGAAAATAACTCCCATAATAAGTACTGTACCTTTTATGATATTACATTATTACCAGACAGTAAATTTGACTGTTTCCCCAAATCCCTTAACTTCTTTTAAATACATAAAAAAACAGGGGAAATTTCAGTGGATCTTATTTTGCAATATGCGGATCTGAAACATTTTTATAAGAAATGCACTTTCAGGCTAAGAGGTATGAATTGTACACCAAAGAGAATGGTTTCATACACTGCTTAATGCTATCACCAAAAATGATGATAACATGATGGCTTTTACACATTTTAACATTTCTTTAGTGCTGGAAAAACTGGTAGTGAGAACTATATTCGTATATTACATAAATGTCAGAAGTGACACTGGGTGGTGACACACAATTCCAACAGCATTCCCTCTCCCTGACCAGAGAAATATCACCTGAACAGAGAGATCCAGGGATTTCCTCTTAGAGTGACTCTTGAAGAGAGTGCCTCTGCTGTATACCCCACGAGTTCATGTGGAATAACCCACACCTGTCATGTCCTCACATCCTCCTGCTTCTATATATAGTGTGTTTTTTCAAAAGCTTTGATGCATAGTCAAGGTATGACATGTTGATAACAGCACTTGAAACAGGAGCAAGATGGACAGGATACTCCTATCCACCAGGGAACAACCCATGACCAGGAATCCCCTGCTAGACAGAGGGACATGCAAGAGATAATGATTTGGGAGAGACCACCACAGCAGCAATCACTGTAAGCTCTCCGTGCAAGGACCTAGAGAGACATCCTGAAGCATAGACAGATATACCTGTAACAACACTGCAGCAGTACAGAGGATGAAAATAACTCTTTTAGGATAAGGAAAAGGCTCCTCCCTTAGCTATAGCCTTTCTAGCAGAACCTTGCCAGGAAAAAAACCCTGAACTGTATAGCCTATGACCATACAGAAATTCTATGGGGGATGCATCCTTATTTCTTAAAAAGAGGTAGTGGAGGCCAGTAACTTAAAGACAGCAGCCCCTTTCAACTGGCAGCAGCCCACTGCAAGCCACCCAAGCCTTGGTGCCTTTCCCAAAAGATAGAAGCAGAGGAGTGGTATTTTCTGGAAGCAATCCTGCATCTACCTTGAGCAAGTTACCTCTGCATGAGCCCATAACTGCAATACTAGCAAGATTTTGACTCTCGTTGTCCCGAGGATGGGAAGATTGTCAGGTCCCATATGGGAACTTCCAGAATGAGTATGGGACTTTGAGGCATTGACTATAAAAGGGGATGCAGAGGAAGTCATGTTGCACTGGCTTTATTTAGTCCAAAACATGTTATTTTTGTGTTCTCCAAACCCCACCAGGCCTGTGATATGGGACCCAGTCTACTCACATAGCATATATCCATTTAATGTATTCCTATGGACTCAGATTGACCAAATGGTTCTAAGTCTTTGAGACTTAGCCTGTTGCAAAAGGAGTGCTTTTAGATTTCTAAAATGCCATGTAAAAGTAAATGGTCTTTTAGTGTTCTGTAGCAGGTCTCTGCTAAATTGTGCAAGCTCTAGCAAAAAGTATTAGCTTGTACATAAATGTTTTCTCCTGCTTTCTTATTCTTCTTATTCTTCCAAAGAACAGGAAGTCCCTAGGGTCCTGTTAACTGAGAACAGTAAAGACTACTTGCACTTGTCAACAGAAACAGGTTTTACACCTAACAATAAAGTATTTTGGCACTGTATAATGTGTATTTGCTTTTAGCTCTATACCCCCTAAGAGGGATGCCAGCACTTTTACACATTCAGTGGGGGCAAATGGGGAACATCTGAAGCCACCCTGTGCCCACTTTCTGGAGGACAGGGACTCTTCTTATTCCATGGTACACACCATTGCCTTCTTGAGGACTCAGCACCTCCACATAGGCAACATTTTCCAAGACAGTGTTAGGATTTATCAAGCGTATTGGACAACTTCCAGATTTCTCTTATGTCAGGTTTCTGGCACAGCACCAGTTTCCCTTCTCCTCCCAATCAAGACCTTTGTTTCCTATAGCAGTATTAAAAACCTGAGCTAAGATAGAATGGGAGAGCACAGGTGATAGAAATTTCCAAGAGGGAGCATATGCCTGATACAGATTCTCTTGAAGACCAAACACATAGCTAGTATGTAGCTGCTGACCTAAAGGGTGTGCATTTCCCTTTCCTTTTGCTGGGGAGCATGTTTTCTATACAGGAGAAGTAAAAAAGCAGTTTTTTCCAGGCTGGAGTTGAAGGCTGGAGCCTTCTCCTTTTCAAAACTTCATCTCTTTTCATAGGTGTATGAGCCCTGACTGAGTGTTTTCATATCAAGACATGTTTGGTGAAAAGGTCAGGAAAGTCTAGCCCAAGGTAATGTTAAACCTTAGCATTGGGATGAAGAAAAAAGAATGTTCATGGTTTTAGGCAGTGGTGTTTTTTTTAAAGTATTAGTTCTTAATGCTGAAGTACACATGTATGAAGGGAAGTACACAGATAAACAATCCAAGTTTCTGAGCTGGCCTATCCTCCCCTCGCATCCCTCTCCACACACCTCAGCCCTTCCCCCAGTGCTCCTGTGAATTCTTAGACCTGGCTTCTCACAAAACTGACCAGCATATACCTAAATGTGTGTACAAGCACATCTATATATACTTACTTCAATGTAAGTATCATCATGGGCTTTACAGAAATAAAATTGGTTTTCCTCCTAAGTATGAAAACACAGCACATTCAGTTATT
Organism: Corvus hawaiiensis; assembly: GCF_020740725.1. Lineage (NCBI taxonomy): Eukaryota > Metazoa > Chordata > Aves > Passeriformes > Corvidae > Corvus > Corvus hawaiiensis. The sequence goes on from NC_063218.1 coordinate 21,523,435, forward strand.
CTTTACCTAAATAAGAAATAGCTGAAATATTGGTATAAACTAGTCTTAATTCCATGTCCAAAGACAGTGCACTATTTAAAGCTGCTTCAGGAAATTAAGATCTTAAGTTTATAAATACGTTTAGTTTCTCATAGCTCTGATAGGCTTTCCTCTTCAACTTGTTTGCAGCTTTTCAAAACTAAAAAACCTGATAACATTATTTCCTAGCTGGGTGCTATGAGCACTGCATCAAAACTGCAAATTCTACAGTGAGGGTTGGTAGTTTTAGTTGTTCTTGGGATTTTTTTAAGAAAACCCAAATAACAAGTTGGTTTTGGACTTAAAAATGTATGTGTATAATTAAGAACTGCACTTGTGGATTTTCCTTGAGCGCTGACCCAGCTGAGCACTGCTCCTCAGCTCTGCACTGATGCTCTGCCATTTTGTCACAACGGATCTCGAACTCTTCCATCTGTGAGTTATTCATTGCCTCTCCTCGTGTTCGTCTGCTGGCTATTTATAAATTAAACTCCACTATCACAGCAGTCACTAGTTTCCCTGAAAGAGGATCTAAATTTGCAGAATAAAATGCTGAAGTTGCACAAACACTCGCTACACTGAGGAAAAAAAATAATTCCCATCTCAAAAACAGCAGAGTTACTGTGAAATATTTGAAGTATTTCCACTTGGGTCTGTTCTAAGTATCGTCATTTGATGCAGCCATTTTGGATTTTATCAGGCATAAGAGCACAAACCAGCTTACTGGGAATCATTTGCACATATGCTGATAAAGTCCTGGCTTGCAATATACTGAAAAAGCAATCACCAGTAGGCAGTTTAGCTTCCTGCAGCTTCAGAAAGCCTGTGCATAAGTGACTGGAGTCCGAAAATCCCTAGGTATCTTATAGCCATACTCTGTCAGAAATAAGCCCCTGGGACCAGATCCTCAGGTCTGTATTCCCACTGCCTTTGGGAAATCCTTCTAATTTATACCAGCTGAGGAATCAGCCCTTATATGTGTAGTCTCCATAACTCTCTTCCTATGACACCTCAAATAAAATGAGAATGATAAAAGCTGAAAGGGTATGAGAGTGTGAAAAGGAAGCAAGTCCCTGCTCTGTTTCATACCAGTAAAAACATGAAAAAGGAACAGTAGCTTCAGATCCACCGCAATACACAGAGAGCAAACTGACCAAGGCGATGTCCAGAATTAGGAGCGCCACTCTTGATGCATTTTCTTATCTCTGCTATGCTTTCTTCCTGACCTTGGGTAAGTTGATTAACCTTTCTTTTCTAAGTTTCTCTAGAAGTGGTATGACTGTGCACCTCCCATAGAGGTTGTGGTGCTTAATTGGCCAGTATCTCTCAAACACTTGAAGTGCTTTGGATGAAATATGTTGTGCAAGAGAAATAATTGAAGTCAATGGAGCTGTGACAACTGACACTAGCTGAGGAACTTCCCCCTGGTGTTTAATAGAATCAGAAGGAGGCTTAGTTAAAATGATAGGAAGCCAAAGAGGCATTTGGTGGTAATAAGATCATAAATGAGTCAAAGGGGTTACTATTTGCTGTGGTAATACTCAGAATTTTTCATCTTCCAGGCATTTTATCAGCATCCATTAATTCTCAGACCTCCCCTTAAACAGAGATCTGTAATATGTCCCCCACTACACAGATAAGAAAAATCAGGCAGATGAGTGATGTGACTTATCCACAGAACAAGATGTAAGAAATCAAATTTGAGCCCCTGGCTCCCAAGCCTATTCTCAGAGCTCCCTTTCTGCCACTCTTTTGTTGTCTATATATTTCCTTATCTTTCTGTTTCAATTATGAAAGCCCATCTCCTGCTCCTTTTTCTGCAAGCATCCTCGCCTAATTCCCTGTTAGATACTGCTCAGATGCTCTTCCATAAACTTCTCAAAGCTTTCAGACAAAGCGAAGCTGGGGGGAATGCTGCTGGGCTGAGCAGCTCTCCTTGTCTTAACAGCTCCTTTTCCCAAGTGCCAAGATGTAACAGTATTTGCCCTTCCAAGTATTTTTCCTGGTTCACTACCAGTTCCCCACAGCACCTGGCTGCTGCACTGCAACCTCTCTTCTCTGAAGCGGTTCTTATTAGAATATGCTGGGACAAGGTCTGTCGCTTCAGACTGCCTACTGCTCATTGCAGGAAAAAATTCGTGACCTGTTTAAGCCCCTAGGGAAAATAATTGTCATTACTTCAGCTCTTGAAGACGTCTGCCATTAGAAGATGCAAGGCTGAGGTTATGTAAGCATGCCAGACAAATCCAGATGTTCCAAGGAGTCCAACCACATCTACTTTGCTCCTAAACCCCCTCTGCAATGGGTGCCAGGCCAAGTTTTTGGGTACTCAATCTGACTAATAGCCTCCAGGTGAGTTTGCACAGACTAGTTTCTGTGTAGAGGGAATATATGAACTTGAATCAGTCCCCTACTTGAAAATAAAAAAGTATCAGTGTGCCAGGATGCTGCTGTGCTGAAGTGTCCCAGCAGATGGAAGTGTAACATGAAATGGGGCAAATTATTCAACTGTTAAAATGTTATAAATCTATAAATTTGCAACAAACCCAGGGAATGTAGTTCCTAATAAAGATTTCCACTGCTGCTTACAACAGCTATGCCACAGCAATATTGGGGGTAATTACTCTTCTATGCTAGAGGTTTCTTTTATTTTTTTTTTTAATTATTTACCCTAGATTTACACTCATAGATCAGAAATAAGAGGTTTGGCTACATTATCTCTACTTAAACTAAAGCCCAAACTGGGATAAAGGAGAACATATAAAACATTACCCAATCAAACCTCAGCACCTACTTGTGTTAACATTTGCATGTTATTTTCTGCCAGAAAATAAGCTGGCTTTTTTACCCTTCAAAAAAACCAAAAAAGAGCATTCTAATTGCCATAAAAGTGCAAATTTTGGTACAGATGAAATCTGAAGGAATAAGGAAGTAAACTGAGTACATAACTGGGTAATAATTTGGTTTGGGTTTTTTTTTTCCAGACAGAAAGCTAAAGAAGGCTGCATATTTGCCCTTGCTGATACTTGAGTGCTTTGATGGTGACAGAACACTTCATGTGAATCTCTATTTTATACACTGAAGAGAGATAGCACATCAGACACACAAACTGTAAAGGTAAACTGTAAATTCTTCCTCTCCAGATGAGATGGCAGTCACACTCATTAAAAAAAATCCTATGAAAAAAGAAGTTACTATTTCTGTCCTCTTCTGTGCTCTTTGCTTACTAAGATGTAGACTTTGAGACTTTTGATTTAGATGTTAGGTTCTTAACATACTGAGTATCTTTTGTTACAACACAAGGGAACTCCCTAAAAATTTTAACTCAAAGTCAACAGATAGGGTTCAGCTGCAAGATACTCTAACAGTGACTCCCTGTATAACCTTAGGGAAGTCTCTTATGTCTTGTGTTTCTCCAGTGGGAGCTATTAGAGTGAATTCATTAATGTGCAAAAATGTGATTTAAGACCATCAGACAGAAAATCTTAAAGAAAAAGCACTGTCATCATAGATTTACATTAAACTATCTTAATAAAGTGAATTCTATGCTATCTTTGGTTACAGCATTAAAAAAAAAAGGTAGGCAGGCAGAGTCACACAATCTGATAACTAATGCAGCAGGGAGATCTGTGACAAGTAGATCCACAACAGCTAAAACTTCTGAGGCTTTCTGCAAAACTACAGGTGAAAGCAATGACATCTTTCATTTAGACGCTTGCTCAAAGCTCATCTCCTAATACTGTTTGTCTGATAAAAAAAAACAGAAGAGAGAGAAGGTAGCAATTACCATTGGGGAAAACATAAAAGATGACTGCTGTGTGTGTGCCAGGCATTGGGGAAAATTACTACTTTGTCTTTAGCAGAGATGACATTATCCCTTCAGCCAAACAGAACCTACACTGTAAATGCAATGTCCAAATATGTTCAACAAGAAGAGGAGAGAAATCCAACTGGATTAGAAACAGAGCCATTCATGAGCTAATTGGGACAAAAGTTTTGCTAACAGTCTAGGCTGCATAGAGCAGCTTACCAGTCACTTAAAAGAGGTGGCAGTACCATTCCCATTTTGGGACCTCTAGCAGGTTAGTGATGGGAATTACCCAGGATGACAGTGGGAAGCAGAGCGGTCACAAGCACAGGGGAGGTAGTCTCAGTTGGCACTGGGCTTTTTGGATGCATTTAAATGAAGGATACCCCTGTGCTGCCAAATGGAGAGACAATACTTCTCTGTTCAGAAATAGATTCCAGGATTTTCTTTTTTCTTGGTTCCACTGATGTGGAATGGTCTATAATAATGCAGTGGGTGTAAAACAAATAAAATTATGGCTTATTGGGTATGGGAGCTTTTCACAGAGGCCAGGGAAAATGGGGCAAAAACTGTAATGAGAAAAAGGAATAAATAAATGGGAAGTGGTACGTAAGCAGCACTTAAATCTGTGCGAGGTTAACACCAAATGCTTACTCCAGGCTAAATAAATGCTGCCTGGGAACTGTGATTAGAGCAGGCAGCTCAGGGGTGGCAGCAGCTTCTCAAAGCTGGAGCCAGGGGAAAGCTCTGGGAGCTTAGCAGTGTGGTGAACATTTCTGAGCATTAACTCCATCTGACCAAAGGGAACATGATGTTCACAATAAGGGTGAAAGCACTCCCTTACCACATCTAATGCAGTGCCATCATGCTGCCAGCCTGTGCAGAGATGTCATGTCATTCTGTCACATTAACATCACAGAATTTCAGAGCAACTGGAGATGTCACGTGCCCTGTCCAAACTGACCAACTCATGTAGACAACAGCTTGAAATGCCTCCTCCCCATGTTAGAGTGCCAGCTCAAGACAAATGAGCAGGCAGTCAAATGCAGATCAAAATCTTCATTTGAATAATCTGCCTCTCGTAATACTTCTCCTTTGTCAGAAGCAGGTATTGGATAAAACTACTCAGGCACAGCCCTCAGTCAGAAGTAGCAGCCAAATTATCAATTTACTTCTTCTGATTCTTATTACATTCTATCTGCAGGTATGTAATCAGGCTTTTATTCACCTAACTGCTTTATCCTCTACCAAGCAATTCATCTGAAGAGTTTTTACTGCAGGGCTTCCACTGTAAAGATCTTTTTTTTTTTTTTTTTTTTTTCTGCTGGAGAAGGAATTCACTGTTTCAGTGCAGCACTTTTGCTCATTAAAATAATTTCTCAGTGAGTTTGGTTGCAGTAGCTCTTCAGTCATATTAGAGACCCTGTTGCAGCATTAGTGCCAGAAAACATGCTAAAGACCAGCAAGGAAAATGAAAGAGAGAGAAAAAAACAAGCGGATGGAAGGACAAGACAAATTGCTGCAAATTATAAGCAAGTGCAAACCTGCTGCTGCCCGCTGGGGTACTGATTTGTCCAGCCCTGGGAAATGCGCTTGACCATAAAGTCAGACTGTACCCTCAAAGGAATTTCTCACCTACTTACAAGTACAGTTCTCTATGTATTTTCTCTCTTGCCTCACTCTCTTCCTGGCTCCCTTCCCTCTTATATCATCCTTGGCTTTCTTCCTTTACTACCACATCTTCTGTGCTCACCAGGGATGCTTTGAAGCTTGCTTTCTCAACACAGACTCATTCCAATCTTTAGGGAAATTTGGTACAGAGAGAGCCTGTAGCTTATATCAGCAAATTCGCTAACACAAGCACATTGCCCCAGAGAGATGGCATGTTCAGCTGCCAGTGAGTTTACTTCAGCTCCTTTGCTTCTGCAGCAGACAACTCCCTCCTCAGGAAGTCTTGTGTGTGTGTGTGTGTGTGTGTATGGTGTGGAGCAGGCGTGCAGCAGCCTGTTTTGTTACAGTATGTAACAAAAACTGACAACTTTCAGTGAAGCTCCCTGTTTTCAGCTAAGTAAGAGAACTGGCACAATTTGGAGGTGAAGAAAGATTACTTCAAGATGCAAAGCATGTTAATCTCCCTTCTTCTGATTTAAGCATAGGCACCAGTCAATGATTATTTCAAATATACCACATAAATAATGAATCACATTGTTCAGTGAATTATCAGCTCAGACAAATACAGAAAGAAGCAATGTACTACTTTTCAGTCAGTGGGCCAATTTCACCCCCAAAGTAAGTCAAAAACCTTCCTGAGGCTCTTCATCAGCTTTGTTTTAATAAAATCAAAGTAGAGTCCCTTAGTGTAAAAGTGCTAATGGCTTCAGGGAATTCATGATTGTACAACGACATCTACTTTTCTTTAAGTAGCAGAACAAGGAGGAGCTGCATAGCCTGTCCTGGACACAGGAAAAATAATGTGATTGGTCACTGTTCAGCCTAAGGGAACATACTAAAAGATCAAATAAAAAAACTGCAGTATGTGTTTAGAGAGGGAATACTGCTCTAACACAAAAAGAACTCATATGCCAGAAACCTCCCTGCCTCAGGTGAAACAAGAGATGTAAAGCTACTGGGATTATCCTGCAGCAGGACAGCCAGTGCTGCAGAAGGAATTAACTACTTGTGACTTTCTAGACCCTTTCCATCTTTAGTCATGTTGAAACGAGCTGTCCTGGTCGCTGTAGCCATGTAAGCTCCTTGGAAGACAAGGGAGTATAAATTTGGGCCTCCAGGCTTGAGTGGCTCATGTCAGTGTTCACTGACTCCTTTGTACCTGTGCTGTGTCTCAGGAGTACTTTGATTCACTTCTAACTTCTAGCTTCTGGCACTGGTAGGTGAGAAATGGCCTTTCCACATGCTTTTAAACCCTGGGGAAATTCTGCAGTCTGTTTTATCTCTAGTATCTGTTCAACTGGTGTAATTGGGTTGTTTCAGGATGGATGAAGCTAGAACTGAGAAGCGGGTATCCATGAGTTACTGAAAGGAGAAAAATGTAAACAAAATCTAAGACTTGAAGTTAAAATCTTAGACACTCCCCTCTCTTCCAAAATCTCATCTGTAACACGTCAGAAAAACAGATGGTGTAGGAGTACAAAAGACTCTTTCCTCCTCAGCAGTGATGATGCCTTCCTCCAGTCCAACAGTGATGATGCTAATGCCAAGCAAGCATCTTTCACCAGGAAGGGGAAGAAGTAGTTTACCCATTCAACAATAGATGGAATTAAAGCAAAAAGAATGTGAAATGAGGAAGCCAGCCTCAAACAACAGACAGGCTGAATTGGACTTATAAACAGATTTTCTAGGTGTCAGGCCAGTACCCTCTCCCAGAAAGTATGCCTTATTGGGGGTATTTCCAAAGCTGAATAAATCTGGTGTCTTTTAGATGTTCATTTTGGAAAAAGAGGAGAGAGATACCAAGTTCAGGTGCCCCCAACACTGAACCTCAGACTGGAAATTCAAATTTGAGTGTGTATCAGCAAACAGATAAATCCTTTACTGAACTGACTCTCAGTCAAATAGATGAGAACTGAGGATTGAGATAGATACACATAAAATTCAAGTAGTAAGAGCTAAAATGAAAGCTTACAGAAGTCCTCTCTACTGTCAAATGGGAAGCTAGTGTGCCACAAAAACCAGCGGTGGTAACACACTCCATCAGATATGTTGCCCTGTATTGATGCATACTACCAGATGAAAATGGGTACACACTCCATACTGTGCTCCACCAGGATGTTTTGCTACAAAATTTAGCATACACATAAGGTAAGTAATGCAATAAGCAAACATAGAGGGTGGTTATTAAGTTAAATTCCATGACTGCAAATCAAGATGAATTCCAAAAAGAGATCATTAGAACTACAGCACCCAGACTTCAGCCAGTGTAAGTTTTAAGCCAGTATTGACTCTGAGTGCAGGGTTTGGTAAAAGCAGCTCTTCCTCAGGAATTCAATGAAGACAAGGTTGTTAGCTGTGACTAATCAGAACAGTCTCTCAGGAAAAAGGAGAGTTTAATTACGTTAGTGTTCTACTCGGTAACTTTCCTAGACATACCACACAGTGAAAGATACGTGACAACGTGGGTGCCAGAGTTTATATCATCACGAGCTTGGGACAGCCATGTTAGTCATGAGTTTGATTCCTGTCTCCCTCTTTTCTGAAGTGCATTAGCTGCTATGGAAACTGTATCATTAGAACGGGCATGGCTTTCTGACACCCAGATGAACCCCATGCTTATGCTAAATGATATATCTTCTATGCAGAGCTCTAGCTAGATCTAACCTCAGCATATTAACTAATCCAGATCAATCACACACCATATGACATACATTTCTATACAAAGGAAGTAATTGACAAAAGTTTTGCAGTTTTTTCCTACTCATTCCCATTCCTGACTGGTGTTGGACTTCTCATACTCTGTAATGCCATGAAAACAGCAAACTGCTCAACACACAGCTGCAATGATTGGCAATGTGAAACTTAGTTAAAGAAGCTTGAGAAGCACTTCCATGCTCCAGAAAGACTAAAATCCCTCTGAAGAATCACAACCACAATGTAATGAATTTAGTTTTTTATGCTTCTTTCAATTCTCCATTTGAAAGTATGCTGCAAGAGATGCTACTTCAATTGGATCAAAAGACACACAGAGAAGCCAGACTTTGACATCCTCATGTTAGATGGTGCTTACCAAAAGAGTAAGATACAAACACAATGAGACCCTGTCTTCAGAAGAAAACAAACAAACAAACAAACAAAGCAGTTCTCTTTAATTAAGTTTAATTAAGAGGCCTATCAAATTCCATAATCTGAATGAAAATTTTTCAAGGGAACAATGACACAAGAACTTCTCAATCAAATCAATGGCTCATCTGTTCTTGTGTCTAAATGTGACAACTGCCAAATTTTCTGAGCAAGATGTAACCAATTCCCTTTCTGCTACTGCAATTCATTTCAATGCTACTGCACTGTAACCTGCATTGTTATATTCCTCCCAATGCCATTCTGCCATCTCAGATAGGATGATCAATTTGGAAAAGCTTCAAATGCTACAAAATATTTACCAGATTTTAGAACACCTGGAAAGCTACAAAATAATAAATACAACAATTATAGTGTCTAATGCTTTTCCAACAGTGTGCTTGTGATTTATTTCACTTCCGCAGTCTTCAGAAACTACAGAATAAATTATGAGATCTCACAAGAAAAGCAACTGTCCAGATCTCTCATGTAAGCCCAGAAGTGTCTGAAACACCTTTGCTTTAGCAACAAATCCTACACCATTGTGGAGACTCAAAAGACTTTGAAAATCTCAGCGAAGCTTCTAAAACAGGAAGCTTGAAAAATTAAAATTATTACATCAGCACTTGACATCCAAAATGTCATTTTTGTTCTTCTTTCAAGAAGCAGAAAATGGTCTCAGTCTCTCATTGAAGATGTATGCCTCAGTTTACCAATTAATTCTGAACCGCAACCTCCTGTGACCAAAGACGTTTTTGTCCCCCTGAAACAGTGTAGTCAAATTACATATTAGTAATTTACCTATAGTAAATTAGACTTGATTGATTAAAGTCTACTGCTCTGCAGAAATAAAATTAACTGGAAACCATCATGTAGCTATTAACTTTTAACAAAAAACAGTCAGAGAAGTCTGAATGTGAAATAGCACATGAACCGCATATTGAAGTGGAGAAACAAGTTCAGGACTTGGGCTCCCTCTGCAATAAATAGTTGCAAATCTTCATGTTTGGAAAAATAAGGACAACTAACCACAACAAAATAGGCACGTGCATGCTTTCCTTTTTATTTCTTAGCTAGAAAATTTCCAGTGCTGCCTTTGAAATTGCTAGCCATCTATCATTCTTTGACAAGGCTGTTCTCTCTACCAGCTGATGTTAAGCAGAACCAAAAAGGTTCTGTCTCTGGTGGGGGTCTTACACACCTTTAGCCTTGCTAAAGCCTGGGGGAGCTTCACAGCTCTCCCCTGAACAGTATTCAAGGCCAATGGCTGAGTACTAAGAATTAAAATCCCCAAAGGACTGTAAAAAAGTTTGAGGCACAGCATGCCTGTGCATCTATGACAGATGGTTACTACAGCTCCATGACCACACAAGCAATTCTAGGTCACATTAGCAGATACTTTGCTTACCATGGACTTTTACAACTAGAAGGAGGCAAGGATACATTCTTCAGGAGACTGGTGACCTAATTACAAAGGATTTCAACCTTTCAGTTTGTATATACTAAAAAAATTTTGGGCCTTTCTTGTAGATCTCTATACAGTGGTTTTAAGACAAATGACAATCATCTTGCTTGACTTAGTTCCTGTTTATATAGCTTAGATGTAGTCCCCTCACATTTATTAGTCAAAATCTAAAGGCATTCCAGTAGATCTTTTCCACACCTTACTAACAAATCCACCAACTTAAAATAAAAAGTCTATTTATCCATAAATTTTCCTCATAGTGATCACTGCTTTGAAGATACTTCAATGTTCTGTTAGCTTTAATCACCAATTTCAGAGCAAAGTGCCACCACACTGTCGTATTTGCATTGCACTTGGTGGGCCTAAGACAATATTGTGATGCCTGGATGCTGCAGATTGGCCTTTCAAGATGGATAATCCTAAGCAACCCTGCAGCAATCCTGCAGCAACCCTAGGACAAGTGAATCTATTTCTGCCTGCATCTCTCAGTATACTATTGCTATGTGGTGCTCACAGGGTTGGGAAGAAAGTCTACAGAGATAATGGCTGCAATTTGCAAGGGCTTCTCTTTGTTTCACTGTCTGAGCTTGCTTGCTGAGGCGGCACTAATTGCAGAACAAGGCTTCAGCTCAAGGGGCCTCACAAGCAGAGCTGCTTGCTCCTGAAGCTTAATTCCCTGATTCGTGACCTTGGAACAGCAGGGACAGGGGAGAAGAGGGAACACATATCCGACAGTTGTTGTAGTGAGGATGGCAGAGTGGCCTGAGGGCTCAAGACATAGATCCTGTTCTCAGCTCTATTTTCTACTGGATGTCAGCTGTGGACATCTCACAAATCTTTCCTTGGACTTAAGTTTGTCTCATAATGGCAATGATCAAGCGCTTTGAGATATGTGGAAGACAGAAAATGCAAAAACATTTTGTAGCATCTCATTATTAAATATAGGACTAGACAAACACCTCTGAATTTTGTTATTATTCAGGTAGATAAATATAGAGCTGGTTGCACTGAATCCCTTCTGTGTTTTCCTTCTGTGAATATTATAGCAAGTGACATGTAATGTGGATTGAGAAAAAAAAATGGAAAAAGGGGTAAAAAGAACAATTTTAAACTTGTATCAGAAACTGTTCAAAGAAAAGGATTTTTTGATTGTGTTAGCTCATTTGCATTTGAGACTTGACTTGTTTTACAGGAAAAACACAATATGATCTTACAGTAAAAATAATAGCAATAAAACCCCTTAATTATAAAGTCCACTGAACTTTCCTATAGCCAAATCCCTGAGTAGCTTCCTCCTATCTGGCATCTGAAGAACCTTCTTTTCTCTTCAAGGATCTAGAATTCTGTGTACCAGTATAAAAGTAATTTAAACCACACCAAATTTTCATAGGTAACTAAAGATAGGGATGGTACAGGAGCCACTGTTAGGATACAAACTGAACAGGGGAATCACATCCCAAAAGCTTAAAGAGAACACTGCTAATGGGAGAGATGAGTGGGAGTAACTCTCCCCAGTGAAGGCGAGAGGCATTGTCTCTCCCAAAGGACAAATGAAGGACACTTTGATTGAGCCTGCCAGCTCCACAAACCCAGAACCACAGAGCCAACAGAAGGGTTTCCTTCCTGACACCACACTATGCCAGGGGCAGCTCCAGCACTGCTATGCCAGCACAACCAAGAGATCCCATGCGCAAGACATGGCAGAAAAAGGCACTGTCTGCAGGTGAAGCCATTCTCCAGGGCAAAAAGAAGACTCCATGTCCAAATAAAACCAGGTCAAACTTCCACATGGTATTCTATTGATTTGGTCCTCTCCAGCCTCCTCTACACTCTCTGCTTATGACACCTGGGAAAATCAGTAATTACATGGCACATGCCCCTAACTTGATGAATTCTGTGTCCAGCACCTCAGTATTTGCAGTAGTGTCTGCCTTCTAAAGACAAAGGAGGAGCTAAATGACCTCCCTATGCATCTGACAAAAAAAAAGTAAACAAAGGGAAAGTCATGCAGTACAGTTTGTCCCGTAGGCAATTAGTAGAGTCAGTCTCCATAAGCAAAACATAAGAAAGGCTGATTTTTGGAGACTCACGCTGAACCCCAAAATGTCATTGTGCACCTTGTTGGGGGGAGGTTTGCTTACTTTTCTCATTAACAGCTTCAACTTCCCCCACTAGGACTGATGGGAGAATTATACACACTTGATAGTAAGCAGAAGTCAAATTCAAAGCAGTTTCACATCAATAGAGGCAGGTGGGAAGAAGTGAAGATGCTGAGGTGAGAGGAACTATGTTCAAATAATAGAAAAAATGTCCAGTATTACTTATTTTCTTTCAGATTTGCTATAAACCTTACAGAGATTAAAATAATAGCAATGGAACTCCAAAGAAAATAGACCAGAAAAAGCAGTACACAAGCACTAAACATTATGTTGTGCACAATGGCCACACTATGACCAAGAGGCCAGAGAGATGAATGGACTTCTGATTTTTATTCCTGGACCTGCCATATCTTTGCCAGTTCAACTTCAGCAAGCCATTTATAGGTCTTCTGTACATCCCTTTCATAGTTTATAGAAGGGACAAAAATACTTTGAGCTCTTCATACGAGAAGTGCTGTACATGACCAGGGTGTTATAATTACTATTAATCCATAGGATTTGCATTTAAAAAACCCAAATAAACAAATCTCAAGTCCTTCTTAAAAATAAGGAGTGTAGGACTGGGCTATGATGCTGGAAATGTTCATAATAAGATATTTCTGAGGATATTAATTTATGGATCACTTTTCTCCTATACAGCATAGATATACATTAATAATCTTCATGGAAAAGAGAGAGTCTTGGCAGTAAGCTTCAAGAGCACCTGGTAAAAGAGCCCAAATTGCAAGTGCTCCTGAAATGACAGTTTGTTCACTGCGTCACACTGGCATCTCCTGATACCACCTCACAATTTTTTTTTTACTGTATCTCACTTGATAGAATCCTTGTAAATCCAAACAGAAGCACATTTAGAGCAGTTGTTACTCCCAAATTAAATAACCTTCCTTCCCTCTGATTTACAGAGATATGCATATTTTTATCTTCAAGTGTTTCTATTCTACAAATATGACCAAGAAAAATCTGTAGCCTGAGAATGCAGCATTGGCATCTCCTGCTGAAGGAAACCAGTTCTTTCCTGACATCTTCAGTGACTACCAAGTGGTTTTTCCCATCACTTTTCAATGTGTACATTATATAGGAATATGTAATAATAATAATAATAATAATACATTATGCAATAACATATACAATAAATAATAGCATATAATAATGTAGCATAGAACAATTTATTTCTATGTTACATTAGAAATAAAAGCAATACTACTAACTTGTACTGTGGCATGAGAATCAATTGAAGATGTAACATTATTGCATCTGAATACTAAGCATGGAGCACACTGCTCCATGCTTAGTATTCAGATGACTAATATTGAGGAATGGCAAAGAAAATTTCAGTACCAGAGCTGCTTCCCATGAATAGATAAGGGTTCATCTAGATATCTAGAAAAGCACATTAGACTTCAGTATCCTCTCATAAATATACACCAGCAGTTGTACTGGACAGGTATGGGCTTAGCAAACACATTGGACTGTCCTGGCCACACTGACTGCATGCTCAGAGCTCTTTATGTCAAACACATCGACGACCTTCTTTCAACATAGATACTGCCTTCATCATAAGAGTTTCCAAGCAGTTGAAGTGAAAGACTACTCTCCTCTTTTCTTACGTTTCGTTTCTCTATCTAATGTCAGGATTTTTTGAGATACTTGCTTAAGTAGCAAGTTACCATAGATTGAGTGTTCATTACTGTCTCAGTTTCAGCAAGGTTAGTGTGCTGTGGCCACAGCAGTTTGCCTCGGTTGGAACTGTCACCTTAATCTGTGCTGTCCCTGTCTGTTGATCATCTCTGCCTGTCATCTCTCAACTTGATTTTAGAATAGTATCTCTTTGGGAAAGCAACAACATCTGTAGCATGTTTTAACCATTGACTAGCATAAGGCAGCTGCAATATGAATAGAGAAAAAGTTGTCAAAAATTAAGAGAAGCGGAGAGAGCTCCACTGGCCACAGCAGTGAGCTTTAAAACCCTAAGTTGTCTAGCTTGATGCATGCCACAGAGGAATCCATTTCTCAACAATGAAGTTCATATTTCAATGTGAAGAATTTTGGAGCAAACACTGTTGGCAGTGGTCCACCTTGAAGGTACCAGTCACTTTATTATATAAGGACCAAAGATAAAATTAGATTGGAACAATGTGCAGCATCTTCTAGAGCACCATGACTCACATTCACACGAGACTGTCAAGCTGGAACACAGCCATGGAGAGTGTAAAAACAAGGCTGCAGCAAAAAGTACATCTCCAGATTCTTTTGCTGAAACTATAGAGAAAACTAAAGAGCTAGGGGCACATTAGTGATCTCCAGCTTACTGCTGTAGGCCACAGAAATTCATGAACCATAGCAGATAAATAATATTACCTCCTTTCCTAAACCTTGCAAATCAGCAAACAGAGAGAATTCATGGGGAAAATTATGACAAAAGGAAGACTAAATATCCCTCAGAGGAGTTTCAGGAGAAACTACTCAGAAGGTAAAACCCCTTCCTCTAATGACATGCCAGCTCACACAGAGACTCCAGGCTGCCTTATTCATACATTCCAGCCTAGCACAGACTGGAAAATGTGGGATTCTGTAAAATTCTACCACTCAGAAACAGTGTATCATTGTCATTGTGGTACACATGGAATGAGAGAGGTGAGTAGATCTGTCTGGCTGCAAACATCAGTTCTCCTCCCTCATTTCAACTTCTAACGAAGGATGCAACATTGCTGATCCTCCCCTCAGTTCATTCTCTATCTGTGTAACTGTTGCACAACATTGCTCATCAACTCACAGAACCAAGAAAAGACAGACCATTTTTTGTTTCCAGTCTGGTATTATCAACCATATGAACTCATGTTTTATAATTCATCAGAAAATGGTCCTTGAAACAACTGCTGGGTCCTAACTGATGCCAATGCCTACAGCAAATATTGTCAGGAGGCACTTCCCAGGCTCTGTCAACACCTCTCAGTAAGTATGCTCAGAAGCTGTCTCCCAGCCCTGCTGTGAAGAGCTGTCAAAGTACGTGGTCTGATGCTAGCACCCAACTGCTGTCACCTCACAGCACACCTGGTCACAGCCACTTCCTGATGGCTGTTGATGCCAGCCAGCCATCCAGGTCACTCGTCTGTACTGGCGGTAACATGAAGAAAGTCACAATGCAATTTGGCTTCCACAACAGCTAAACATGATGTCTATAACCTCATCTCACAACCAGCAAGCACATTATTCTGTACCATGGCCTAGAATAGCAGGGAATCCCTGCAACGCATGGGAGTTACAGCTCTGTGTACCTGTGAACAAGAATTATCCAGCAGTTTTATCCAAGTCAGCAAGTAAAAGTACCACCACTGAAACAAGGTGGATCTCACTGCCATGAGGTTTTATCTCTGCCATGTTCAGGTGAAGATTCAGGTGACATTCTTAAGATGTTTCTTCTCCCTTGCTGTACCTTCTTTTTATGGTTCACTGTATGCAATACTTCTCACTCTTTGATTTCAAATAATCATCTCATCCCTACTTAATCACAAATTAGTCAAATTGTACATATTTAGTTTGTTCATTTAAATCCACATACAATAGTTTGGCTCCCTTAGGAGATGTACAAGGCAAAGAATGCTTTTAGTGAAAGAAGAAAATGACAGATTGTCCCTCAATGTGTGTGTGTGTATATATATACAGACACATACACTGTATGTTCTGGCACATGGTAGGGTGTATTTACTGTATGAGGCCATATGTTTGAAGAATTAGAACAGAGGAAAAAAGCCAGTTTCTGAATGTTATATGTCTAGTTTACATATTGTCAAATAGATCCTAAATATACAGGAAGCGCAGTTCATGAGATTCATAATTGGTAAAGGACAGGCAGTCATATATAAAGATCAGGGAGTGTTCAGGAGTCAGATTTACAAACAAAGAAGGTGCAACACTTCTAATCTGTATGAAGACATATCACTGCTCCTGCCTTTTCAGCTTTAAAAAAAAACCTCTCATAAAAATCTGAGCATGCCAAATGTAGCAGAAGCGTTATCATAATCCTTGCATCATGTGTGGATCTACTGGAGTAAATTTCCACTTCCATTGGTGGAATCACTGAGCACTCTAATCATATAATACAAATACGTCTATAGAATACTTGATGCTTTGTGTGCAAGTGTAAATATGTTCAATAGATGAAAACACTGAGAGATAAAAGGTTTTTTCTACCTAACAGAAAACAGCATAACAAGAAGAATTAGCTGATTTCTGGAAAATGAAGCAAGATAAATTATGAGAAAATAGCACTCAATAAATTCCAATGAGTTTGAATATGTAGATTATGCTTATAATCAGAAGAGATTTAAATTTTCAGAGTGAGTTACCTATATCAGTGCTTTCATACCCTTTGCTACTTGTTGTTTTGAGGCTTCTTTTATTCATTTCCTATGCCATTATGGGTCAAAAATAGCCACATTTTGTGACACTTCCTCCTTTTCACTGGAGTTTAAACTGGAAGAGGAGAGCCTAGTTCTTCGACAGCAACAGCCAAAGGCTATGGCCACAATTATTTGTGCCCATTTATCTGTGTCAAGTCTTGCCTTGTGAACTCATCATTAAAACAAAGACTTGGGAAAATGGTACCCCTGGGGAAGTACTGGATTTTTAGGTGTATGGAGAATTAAGACATATTCTTTTCAACATATGCAGCGCCTAGTTTGGAATCTCCTAACGTACTTAATTACATAGCACCACTGTGAAACTACCAGCTCTCTAATTTTGCTAAGGTATTTTATTAATTAGACAGGTGTGAATAATTCAGGCTACTAGAGAACAATTAAATTCATTTTAGTCTAGCAAACTATCACAGAATCACAGAATACGGGAAGTTGGAAGGAACCCACAAGGATCCCTGAGTGAAACTCCCAGCCCTGCACAGCACCATCCCCAAGAATCATACCCTGTGCCTGAGAGCATCATCCAAATGCTTCTAGAGTTCTGTCAGGCTTGGTGCTGTGACCCTGGGGAGCCTGTTCCAGTGTCCAACCACCCTCTAGGTGAAGACCCTCTTCCTAATATCCAACCTAAACCTCCACTGACACAACTTCAGGCCATTCTCTCAGGTCCTGGTTACCCAGAGAAGAAATAAGTGCTTGCCCCTCCTCTTTCCTGTCACGAGGAAGTTGTCGACTGCACTAAGGTCTCTCCTGAGCCTCCTCCAGGCTGAACAGAGCAAGTGGCCTCAGCCACTCCTCATATGGCTTCCCCTCAAGGCCCTTCATCTTTATGGCCCTCTTTTGGATGCTTCCCAATAGCTAAGTCTTTTTTATATTGTGGTGCCCAAAAATGCCCCCAGGACTCGAGGTGAAGCCACCCCAGTGCAGAGCAGAGCAGGACAATCCCCTCCCTTGCCTGGCTGGCGATGCTGTGCCTGATGCCCCCCTGGACATGGTTGGCCCTTCTGGCTGCCAACTATGTCAGTGAAGGATTTGATTGTACATCAAATCATGATTTTCTCTTCAAAAATGTCCCAACACCACAGATGCTTTAATAAGCAAACCCAAAACCAAGGATCTTCATGAATAGATTAGCTCTGCTTCTTTCATGGAAACCCATTCTTACGTCATGATAGCACTAGGAATCAATTATACAATCTACTTCATTATACTTCAATTAACTGTTGTCTACAAAATATCTCTGTAGTTTTGCCAGGCCTCATTTCCATAACCCCTAACCACTGAACCTTTGTGAAACCTAAAATCTCTTCCCATTTCAGTATCTCAGTTTCACTTCCTTTCAAATATGAGGATGATGACGTTGGTATCTACCTCAGAGGGATTCTGAGGATTAATTCTCAGACGACTTGAAATTATCTGAACTGTGATATGTGGGTATGAATTATTAGCAGATGTTTCTATTACAGTGACAACTTCCTACATTTTAAAATCTCACATTTTTGTGTGAAAGTAAAAAGAAAGAGAAACACATCTTGATTTCTACATCAGGACTTAGATTTTGATTTTAACCTTCAAGATTCTTTTAACTTTATTGTGCAGGGAAGGAAGATTGAGAGCAGGGACTGGAGAAGCATCTGAAATTCAGAGAAAACCTCTTCTCTGTCTTCCTTCTTAATAGCTTCTTTAGACCTGCAGCACTGACCCCTATTACCCATCAGTATGGCATTTGCCCCACTGGTTAGAAGTGTGCTGAGCAAGTACAGTCTCCAGCTGGCAAAGGCAGGACTTAATACATAATGTGAAACAAACACCAACGATGACAGGACAAAAAGGACTTTGACAGAGAAAGATTGATGGTGGCAAATAGGGAAGTGTCACAAAGCCAGCCTCATGCTTTCCAAGCTCCAAAGCCACATTTGTCATCTGTGGCACCTTTTCCCTGGTACAGGCTGCTTGTCAATGGGACTAGTTCAAGTGTTCAGCAGGTTAGGAGATGTGGAGGTGAAGAAGTGAAGACATCATTCTTCATTACTCACTTCAGAAAGAGGGAAACGAAAATAAGAAAGTCGACCACAGTACAGTCTTGATTAATTACCACGCTTGTCAGTGCCAGTGAAAGCCAGAGGAGAGTGAATTTTATTGCTATAAACAGAGCAAATCCAAGTTCCCTGAGAACCATCAGTTCAATGAGGCAAGCATTAGTGTCTGGATCCTGAAGTCCTGCAGGCTGCAAACACAGACCTGCACAGCCATCCAGCCCCTCTTCACTCCACATTGCTGCTCAGGGCCTCAGACCTTTTTGCTGGGCAAATCTCATGGACTGGCAGTAGCTTTAGCCTTACAGTAAGCAATATGTTGTACATGTGGTTATCAATACACACGTTGCAACTACAAACTGTGAATACAATTTTGTTGTGCAAAACTGGACTGGTTGCAGAGGATTTAAATACTTCCAAAGTGCAAATTACATGAAATTGTGATTTTTTTTTTTTTTCTGATATCTATCCTAGAAGTAGACAAAGACTTTGTTTGGAAAACCTACCTTTATTGCTAAAGTGGCCAATACCTAATCTCTCCTTACATCTTACTTAAAATAATTTAGAGTGCAATTATGCTAGGAAAGCAGCTCACTTAAAAAGCTTTTATGGGTCTCACCATGTAGACTTAGAGTTCAAGAAAAAATGCTGGGTTTTCCTTCTCTGATTTCCAACCCTGTAAACTCAATCTGTAAACTCAGCCTGTGATCTAAAGTCTATACCCTTCCAGCTCATATATCATCTGAAATAAAGAATGTACTTTTGGACTTCACAATCAATCCTATAAAAACTTGTAAACCATGGAAGATGATGCATATCTTTTCTCTGAAAGTTCTGCTGACTTTAATAGAAGTGAAAAATACTTCAAATGCATCTTAATTTCTACATCCTGCACTTCTAATTCTGCAGTCACAAAGGGTTAAAAATTGTGCCTATTAATATTTGAGCAAATAGGCTTGAGATCATATTCCAACAGGTTTCAATCACCGTGGCAGTTACTGAAAACCATTTGTCCCACGTTCATTAGTAGTAAAATTGCTTTCATCAATGGTTGAGTAGGGATTAGAGCCACTGATGACAATTACTGTTAAAATACAGGTTACTTTCCCAGTACACACTAACCATGAGCCTCTGCAGTACCTAGAATAAAGACTCTGACACAGAGGACCTGTATTGTGAGCAACTTTTTTACACAGTCCCTGAATAAAGGAAGTTTTTCTTAGCTTAAAGATGAGTATTCAAAGGTCTTAATAGGTGTAGGAGGTCTAAAAGGCATACCTACCAATGTGGGCTCTCTCAGTCTCCTCCCACCCTGTCATCTCCACCTGAGGAGTTAGGCATGAGGACATCCAAAAAGCGAACTCTGCAAACATGCAGTACAGCAAAGGTGGCAGCACTTCTGGGCACGCATGAGAGCAGAGTAGAAGACCTCTTAGTAAAATTTCACCAGAAAATGCAGATAGAGTGTCCCAGGCAGACATGCTGCCTATGCAGAGTTTTCAGTACCTTTTAAGGTGTACTTTTAACACCAAAGTGCTTTTGTGAATATCAACCACAACCTTCTGCCACTGAGACTTTTCACCAGTCTGTTAGCAGAATACTTCATGACCTTCAATGTATGTATCCTCCCAAAAGGTGAAGGACATAACTAAGTGATGTCACACTACAGTATGACCTGAAAACGAAGAGGCGGATGGAGAAACATCTTTCAGAAAGCCATGAACCAGCTGTAGCCAAGCTGCATTAGAGTCAGAAGCAGCACATCTGGAAAGCACCGTGTCTCTGCTAAGAGGCAGAGACCAACAGCTGTACATGGGTAACACAACACTGCTGAGAGGAGAACAGCACGTATCTGCATGGATCTGTTCCACACATTACAGAGACACCACTCGTGGAGCTGGGCCTGTGCACCCCGCACCATGCTCAGCTGTGCAGCACAGAAAGGACAGTCACTGCTCAAGGTTACTTCATTCATGTACAGGAAGTATGGAAAAAGTGCAAAACCTAAACTCCTAAAAATAGAATCACTTTCATCTCCCTGCTCCCTCCTGCCCTGATTGTCATGTTAAAAATGGTCCCATCTCTTCAAAACATAAACACTGTCACCCTCAAAGCATGGATGTTTTCTCAGGAAAAATGAGTCACTTTCTAAGTAAAGGTAAACTTCCTTCAGAATCTTTTAAATGTTTTCATGCAAACCTGAAATACCTGTTTTATCAGGGTTTCTCACTAAGCAGGTGGTTTGAATTCCAGAGGAAGAAAACTGTATAGATTTGTGCCTTTTAAAAAATGGGTTAATTTCACCCAGTTCTAAATTACAGCTCAAGGTGCAGAAAATATGTACTACTACTAGGGCCTGTCTTTTCCCTGGCACACTTTATTCATTGGTCCCAAATAATGAAAGCCAGCTTGAAAGGCTGTTCTATTTTGCATCCATTTTTCATGTTCACTGGCTCTCAGCATCCCTCACTGCAGCTGGTGTCTCAGTTCAGCTCCACAGATCTGCCCCCCCACCATCAATTCCACTCTGAAAGCTCCAAAATCTGCTCTCAAGCAAAGAAAAAGAAATGTACCTGCAAATGCCTGAGTAGCTTTCCCCTTCAGCCCTCCTTATAGGTATCCATTTGTCCTTCCCAGGTAAGCCACCAAGTTATAGCCACTATCCTTCTTCCTGGCCTGACAATGAAGCCTGACAACACTTTCTCTCAATCATCTGAATCTGTCACTCATTATGATTGACACACCAACTCACAGCTTGAACATATTACACCCACAGGAATCCCACTGCTGTCTAGGCTACACAGTGATAGCTTCTGACCAAGAGTTCTAAAGCAGGTCTGGACAAAGGGTCTGAGGCAGAAAAAAACAACAGATGTGCCACCACCAGCCTGGCACTCTCCTATACCCTATGTCCATCTCACAGCTCCAGAGCAACAGCAGGAATGAGATTTAGATCACAAGATTGCTGAGGCAGAAGCTGTATATTTTATTATGGGCAAATTCAACGCACTGTATGACACAACTTCATCTTTGTGCTTGAACTAATAGAGAACCTCCATCAATGGAGAGGAGTTATGACACAGCTGAGAGATTCTGATTCAAGCTATTAGAGGAAGCTATATACAAATGCACAGTTCATCAGACAAGTGAAGACCTTCCTACCTTTTGCCCCAGTGCTCAAACCAAGTGTTTCAAATGTTGGAAAACACTTTCAGTTCTTCCCTATTATTCTTCCATCTGTGTAGCTGATAATACAGTCACAATTCAAAGCAGGAAGTGAAAATTGCCTAAGAAACCAAAAACACTATGTTGTTTCAATTGCCCAAAAATGAACCAGAAATACTAGATAAGGTACAAGAAAGACTTTCTGCTTTAAAAATAAACTATGATTACAGAGATCATAGTGTTAACTGAGAGAAGAAGGTAAAGAAGTTCTGCAGAAATTATATCGTGAATTTATTCTTAATCCTGGGGCTTACACAGGATGATGTTTCCATACCCTGCTGCCCTATGTCTCTTCCATAAACTCTGAGCGCTCTTTGCACTGGGTTGACAAACTCCAGGGAACACAGACTGAAAGAGAAATGAATCCCCTACATTCAATACCCACGAAAGTAACATCAAAGTCTTGTCATTTAATGTGTGCTCAGATGTTTATTCCCACTCTGCTTAGGCTGGTAAAAAGTATGGATCAGATGCTTAATGTTTTCAACAGCCACCTAACACTAGAATCAATACTGCCAAACACTATGGGTTGTCCCTCATTAATACCCTTACATCAGTAGTGTCTCTGATTTAACGTACTTTTAATGGCTTTGAACATTTGATCTATACACTTCACTTGCCTAAACAGAAAGAAACAAACATCTCTTGACACACTGTATGAAGTGTGCATGGGCTATGAAACCAAAGAAGCAGAGCGAACATTGGGGCAGTGGCTGCAGTCATGCTCATCACTGGACTTAGCTCTTTAATTAACAAACAAAATGTCACCATTCCAGGAGATAAGTGGTAGTGACAGGAAAGGCATGGTGCTCTTGCAAAAAGGAGAGAATGAGAAAGAGAACAAGAGAGTAACTTTTGTGTTATTGCTCATGTTTACGGGAGTAGTTTGGAATGCTATAAACGCAAGGAGCAAAAAGGTTCTGATTTTTCATCTTTGAGGACTGTGCTAAAAAGGCTTGGACTTGTCTATTTTAGGGATTATGCTGATACCATGATGATTTTTTGCCTTTTTTTATATATACCTTTTATATACCCTTTTATATAGCTTTTATGTATCCCCAGTGCTTTTAGCATGCATACTTGTAATTCCTTACGCTCGATAATTTAGCACAGTCCTAATATTCTGTTAAGCCAGGAGACCAAACATCCTGGAGGCCTCGCAGTTGGGGCCAGAATGTCCTATGCTATCCTGAGAAACCAAGGTCCTCTCTAAAACACATCCTGTAAACTAAGATAGGCCCATCCAGGGGGGGATTCCTCGGGATGGGGGGGTTAATTTGAGCATCTCATTGAGGAATCATTAATAGATATGCTAATTTGCAAGGCCTATAAATTGTGTATGCAATCTATTTGTGTGTGTGCATTTCAGTGTGCATTTCGGTGTGCACTTCGAGTGCATTTTTGGGTGCATTTCGGCACATTCTACCTGGACGAGGTCGTGCACCTTAAGGATCCTTAAATAAATACCAAGGTAAAACCCCCTTTTCCCTTAAACTGTGTTTGGTTTTTAATTTTAAGACCAGGGAAAGGCAAAAGTGCAAAATCCCCTCCACTTTTGTCCTAATGCTGTATCACACAGCATGGAAGTATTTCTGCTGGACATCACATGGTGGTACCAGGTGAATATGCAGCTTCACAGGATACTCTGGGGCCTCATGCAATAAGCTGATGGTGTGACTATGTAAGAAAAGCACCCGTGGGCAGATGGATTGTCCCAGTGTATAAACACTAAAAGGGATCCACAGAAAAAACCCATGCCCCTCAGATCCAGCCCCCTCAGAACTATTCAGTGGCTGTTGGTTATACTCTCTATGTGTGCATGTGTATATATTAATAGTTGTACACGCACACACACACACACACAAAGCCATATAATCTCTACTCAACAATTTCCAGAAACTAATTACAGCCTTGACAGGGTGGGTCTTGCATCCTGATAAATTGCCCAGCCACAACCGTATATATTCCACCAAAATGTATCTCCGGATTACTATGCCTGTGGTCACAGCTTAGTGAAAAGCACTCTCCTCTAAAGGATGACAAACAGCATCCTCACACTTTTTAGACTTTTGCTCTTATGACTGCATCCTAGCAGCTTATCATGTGTTTCCACAGCTGGGGTCTCCAAGGAAATTCCTTAGCACCTGGTGACTGCTGGAATTTAGATTTCACCGTGATAGAGACCAGCTCTGCATTTCCACAGGGGCTCTGCTCTCTGCCTCTAATAATCAGCACAGACATTACTCTATGGAACAACTCAGAAGGGCAGATGACAATGCATTGTTCTACCTGCAGCTTGGCCTACCCATCACCTTACCTTAGCTCAATAATTTTTTTCTGGCCTTATTGTGGCTGCCTTCTATATAAATACATCTTTTGCCTTCTACCTTTGCTTCAGGTGCTATTTAGACAACATAATATTTCCTTTCCTATGGAATATGGAGGGATGCGAATGCGGCAGACCCTTGCCTCTAGGTGAGTGGTACATCACACTCAGAAATCACATGGGGATTTGTTCTAACTTATTATCATCTGTAACTCAGCTGATTCTTCTGTTCAGTCTTTGATTCTGTCAGCCTCATTTGTTTCCCCTACACAGACATGTACCTCTCCCTCAAGTAAAGAATACAAGACAGAGGTGGTAAGAGGAAGAGGAGGAAGGCAGGGCATATTTGTTCCATAATAGCATGAGAAAAGTGTGCGGGGGATGGAGTAGGTCTAGTGCTATCAACCGGTAATCACAGCTCAGGGAGAAAAGCTTGCACTGCAAGGCGTGAAACATCTTTGGAATGTGATTTTCACTTGATAACCAGATTTTCTTTTATATTCTCTTCCTTTTCCCAGTTTCTCTTGCCAACCAGTAACACATGGGAGTATTTTCCTTCTATTAAAGGGGAGTTTATCTCCCATTCTTGCAATGAAATAAACCACCTAAACAAACACATGAAAAAAACCTCACAAAGAAGAACACTCTTAAAATCCAGCTAGCATAGCTCAAGAAAGCAGCTAACACAAATTGGATCAAATAGGAGACAGAGATGGAGGGCTTCTGGTCTCTCAGAATCCTTGTGGATTTGCTGCATGGTCACCTTCTGTAGTAAAAGTCTTTGGGAGAGTTTGCAGCCTGCTTCTCTCCAGAATTTAGAAGGGAAAACTTGAAATACTTATATTTCTTACCTGTGTGACAACCCTCACTCATTTTAATGTATGATAGTCTGTAGGACTCAGTATCAAATGCACTGTACAAGGAAGTGTGCTGTGGCAAAAAGGGGTATTCAAAGAGTCAGTAGAGTGGAAAAGTGTGGAAAACCTGAGAATACAAGGCGGCAGTCCTTTACCATGCTCTACTAATGGTAGCTCAGCCACTATCTCACCAAAGGGCGGGAAGGAAGAGAAAACCCTGCTGCTGTTCACACGAATAACAAACATGGTCTGGTAGTGTGAGGCCTGGGCTAGCAGTTAGGGGACGTGGTCTTATTCCCAGCCATGCCTCTCCTCTCCAGCAGAACATCCATCACGCACTCTGAAGTTCAATCTCTCCATCTATATAATGGGCATATATTGGCTCTCTTCCCTGAAACACAAAGATCCACAGAAAACTGCCAGATAAGTGCTAATTATTGTTAAAAATATGATTCTGTCCTAACTCCTTCAGACACACAAGCAGCAGCTTGGAAAATGAACAGTGCAATCTCAGTAACGATGATCATCCCAACAGCACTGGTATGTTTAGCTCTGTATAAATCAGGCCTGGCAGCTTGATGAGTTGCAAGGAAGGCGATATGATGTCTCCAGAGGAATGGACAAGTGCTGACAGCTCACCAAGGCTTCCTCTGCACAGACACTAAGCAGCTTTCTGCAAATGCTCAAGATCCCTTGAGGGGAAAGAACAGTAGGAAGAGGGGGAAAGAGAAACATTTTGTAAACTTTTTTCTCAAATTTTTTTTTTTTTTTTTTACTTCTGCTGCTGTTCCATCTCCCTCCCCAGCTCCTTTCTATTACAAATTAAATAATTACTGGGCTGTAGCCCAAAACACTGAAGATTTCACATCTTGTTTGGTCTAATTATATCAGTCGGCCTGACAAAATGGTTTCATCAATGGAATTGCCTTGCAAGAGCTCCAGATAATCAATTCTTTGACACTTAATTAAGAACTCTGCTGGTCTGTGAGGATTCAGGGAAGCAGGGGGAGGCGGGGGGGATGTTGGGCAACAGAGTATCTGTAGAGTGCAGGTTGTTAAAACTCCTGGCACAAATGGACCTCTACTTCCTTCACTGTCCCTACTTTAATATTACCTCACACTTTATCCATCCCTCTAACCACTTGCTTCAGCTGGGTTTTGTAATTACTTTAATCTTAGCCCTGCCACCAGTAATGGCTTCAAAATACCTCTAGGGCCTTAGATTTACTTTCGGACAGATGTTTCCAAAGCAGGCAGCAGCAGACAGGCTCAAAGCATAACACTTCAAGCTGAAAGTGCACCAGACCTCCAACACTAACCAGCCTGAGGTTCAGGCAGCATTTGGAGAAGAGATCTGTGCAGATAAGACAAGCTGCCACTGTGAGAGGAACCCAGAGCAAGTTCATTTCCCCTGAGCCAGCACCCACCCTGACAGTGCCTGCATGTCTTTGCTGGCTGCAGGGTAAAGGCTTTCTCTTGAAAATCTATGCCAAGCAATCTGGGGATAACCAGAGCAAATTGTGATCTAGGCCTGCAGCAAGAAGACAGTAGTTTTTCTTTTGAATGACCAATGCAGAAAATTCAGAGCTTATGTTGGTTTTCCTGATTTTACAGGCTTTCATGTGGCTAAGGGAGAACAGATAATGACCATTCTGGCATAAAGTTAGAAAAGAATAAACAGAGTATCTGATCTAGGATAAATATTTCCATCCACTGCAAGGTTAACCCACTAATATTTTTTCTTAATAGCTCAACACCAGCAATGTGAGTTTAAGCTGGATAAGTACATTGTATCATCTGGTGGCAGCATGTTTTTATTTGGCCCTGATCCGAAATTAAAAACTGTGAGCTACTTAAAAATTGTACTGTTTAAGAAAGAAAAGGGGCCTTTATAAACAACATAAATTTGAAAAAACAAACCAACCAAACAAAAAACTAAACCCACACAACAAAACAGGAAAAACAAATTGGTAAAAAATTCTGGGTAAAATCTGCTTGGGTAAAAGTTAGTTTATCAGTGCTTAAGGAAAACACAGGCATATGGACCCAATGTCATTTCACATGCTAAAGCCATGCCACAAAGCACATACGGAGCCCTAGCTTGCTGCTCTTCTCATGGAATGCCCAAGGTTACCAACACCAGAGGTAGGCAAGAGATAGGATACTCTTAGCTTGACCATACATTAAGCAGATTTGCATTAAAATGCTTGGTTACACTGCAGATTCAGAGCCTCAGCTTCAATTCCAGCAGTGGCAAAGACTGACTATCAAGAGGTAGAAGGCCAAATGCTTTACTGCAAAGAAAGTAGTCAGAGACAGGCCCCTTCACAACATTAACTCATTCAGAACTGTGACACAGAACTCTGTGAGCAATTAATACTTTTTCATTCTAAACTCCCTAAATTTTGGAGTGTAGCTCAGAAGACTTTGGATGAAAGACAAGCCTTAAAAAGGCTCTCTATCTTTTGAAATTTAGGAATCAAATTCAAAAATTCTGTTTCAGGTTCATTAAAAATCAGATACATAGTATGAAAGGAATTAACCAAAGATATAACAAGAAATTACAAAGTGCGTTTTGCACACATTTCCTTACATCTGAGGAAATTAACCAGTAACTGTAAACTCTGCTATTTGTTGTGTCCATTCCTAGTTTGGAAAGCCAAAAGATCACAAAAAAACCCCAAAATAACATTAAAAAAAATCCAATTTTTAGGTGCAATGTGTCCAAGTTTTACCAATACTAGATGGCAAGACTGGCGCACATGGGAGACTCCCTGGTCCCATGGTCTCAAACGGGAAAGAAAAATTGGTAACAGTGATAAATTCAATACATACACTCAAAGGTTTGGCCATCTTGAAAGACTGCAGGAAAGCCAGACACACTGTGCAGAACCAAAAGTGGAGGCAAGCAAACAGGCATCGTTAGTTCTCAGCTTCCAAGGAGCTTAACCTCATCTCAATAGCATCAAGAAAAGAGTGACTAATTTTCTCTTTCAAATGTCAGTGATAGCTTTGTCATTGTCCTTCTCCCAGTTTTAATATTGTCACTGAGAAAACCTTTGCCCTTGCACTTCCTGCCACGAGGATGCAGTTTTCTGTGTTCCATTCTCTCACTACTCTTAAGCTTTCATATTCTTTGTTTTCCCCAAGAAAATCATCACTTTATGCCTCTTCACTAATTGTTCACCTCTCTGAAAACAAGAGTTACTGTATTTTTATTGCCATTGATGGAAGTGTGTCAATTTATACAGTGGAAAACTTCGCTTATACTAGACAATAAGCTTAATAAAAATTATTTAAGTAATAATGGAAAAGTTCTTTTATTCACTGCAAAAACAAATCTGAGTTTTTAGCTTGCAGAAAACAGTGACTTTTTTAAGGAACTAGCTGACTATCTGGATCAGGCGGTACCAAAAAAAAGACCACAGTAGAGTTAACAGAACATGAAGCTAGTGAAAAATGAAATTTGGGAATTAATTAGGAACAGAATGAGAAAGATTGAAAAGCTACCTTTATAAAGCTCTGTATTCATTCCGGTCTTTTAGTGTTGACTGTCAGGAAGTTAATATTTTTCTGTAAGAAATGTGCAAATCTTTCATATTTGCAATTTTTTTTTGGTGGTGGGTAAAAAATTAAGGAAAAAGGAGAAAAGGTCCATTTGCTTCTTCCCAGAGAATATGATTTCAAATTTCAATTAAAATGAAATGAGCAGCATGATTATCGCTATGGAGCAGGCGCCTGGTAGCGCAATAGGCCCCTTTCACTGCCATGGCAACCAGTCCTCATTCTCACGGCTACCTTGGCACTACATGTAATTGTCGATGTGTGAGCCTGGCTGATAATACACAATCAATACCCCATAAGCAGCAAACATCATTTTCTGTCTGAGGGAAAGGAAAAAAAAAAGGGGAGAATGCTTGCAAAGGAGAAAGAAAGCAGCAAAGAGAAACAGGGAAGTAAGAAAAACAGAGTAGGAGAGAAGAAGGGAGACCTAACTCCGAAACACCTTTAACAATGAAACATGATGCTTTTTTTTTTTTTCTATAAAGCAAATAGCTGGAAAAATCCCACCAGCACACATGAGCACCTGCTAAGTCCTCCTAATAATATATTAACTAATTGTTTATGCCAACATCATTAAAGTATTATCCAAACACCATGTCAACCAACAGAATGCTTTTGTATATAATCAACAGTAATTTCGGTAATGCCAAGTTTTCTGGAAAGAGCTGGCACTTACAGTCCAGAGCAGGAAGCTGATTTTTGTATATGGATCATTAGGTTTTTTGACTGGTTGAATATAAAACCAAAACAAAATAGAACAAAACAGCCCAGGGAACAAGCAGATCTTATAGGGAGAAGGAGAGCTTAGTCCTCAAATGCATAGCAGAAAGCAAACTGTGCCATCAGAGTGGAGACAGGTGCAGGAGGAAAAATGGAAAAATAAAAATTCTGCTCAGTATTAACACTAATACTTTGGTCACCCCATGTTCTTTGAACACTGTGTCCTTTTACCTAATGTTTGCATTAGGTGTGCAGTGCAATTGGGTCCCATTACTAGTGAATGCAAATGGAAAATAAGAAAGGATACACAGAAGAGTATAAAGAAAAAAGTGGAGGGAAAGACATGAAAAGAACAGTGCAGGAAAAAAAGGGAAAAAAGTGAAGGAAAAAGCTTGACTGTGTTTTTTGTAAGTGTGGGGCCCTAAAGATCAACCAT